>NC_138656.1:65247538-65446731 GCF_964273445.1 Streptopelia decaocto
GTAATTTTATAATTACATAACAGTTTTCATCTTATAAGATCCCACAGCTTATAAGCTTTGAACACAGCTTCCAAAGACAGGAAAGTAATGACTATTTAACAGAGCAGAAAACCACTCCATATTGTTTAGGACGGGTAGTGACATACACCATGCTGGTATTTAGGAAAGTGGCGTTTTGTCACCAAGCTTGCTTTGAGATTTTTAACAATGGCTTCTGAATGGGATTTAATTTTTACAACTCTTCTAAGAGTTGCTAAAAGGTAGATAAATGTCCAAATCTACGATACAAACCTCTTTTAAGACTAATGGTATCAGATGCCAATACAAAGATCGATGATAGCAGTGATTGAATCACAGACTATTAGGGATTGGAAGGGACCTCCAAAGATCATCTAGTCCAATCCCCCTGCCGGAGCAGGAACACCTAGATGAAGTTACAAAAAACCTTGGTACCAAAAAACCTTACCCTGTTGTTAGAATGCCAGAATATTGGCAGAAATCTGTAATAGTTTGTTTTCCTTTTAGGCACCAATAACCCAAGCCCTCCTATTAGCCTGGACTGAGGTAATACATATAGTCCTTTTTAGAGACTTAGTTCAGCTGGTGCAGAATTTTGAGCAAACCAGAAATAAAAATGTGATGCTGCATTATGTCAGAGCCGCATGTTTAGTCTGCCTCTCTAGAAATAATCAAGAAAAGTTATACATGATAAGAGACAGATGCTAGTGCCTCAGCAGACATTTGAACTCTTTCTAGTACAATAGTAAAAAGGAGAAAACACCCAAAGATACTTGTTTCTTTAATACTCAGATTTGTACTCCAAGTGTTCTGAAGTGAGGGATAAGTGAGAGAAGCCATTTTCCTTGGCTTTACTTAAACCAATTGCATTAATGTAACCTGACAGTTCAGAAGATATTCATACAACCCAAATATTTGGATGCATCTGTAAGAATGCATTTTTTCCCTAAACGACTACACCTTGGAGCTGGGCTATACCAATGACTGACTATGGATCCCAGAGGGGATTTGCGAGTACTGGCACTAACACATGGGCCAGGACAGCAGTTCTGCCTCAGTACCAGACACCAGAGCCAGGGAACCTGGGCATCTTCCGCCTTTTCCTTTGCTGGTATGGGTGCAGCTATACACTCCCCCTGGAGCCCCCTCCTTAAATCTCCTTAAGTTTCCTGATCTGCCAGGAGGGTGAAGGAAGACGAGGAGTCAACAGGATACACCTCTGGCCCCACTCTGCACGGTTCACTTGTCCCCTCAGCTCTAGGCACGATTTGTTTGCATTGCTGCCCAGGGTGACACCTGCGCTGACAAGTAGACAAGAGCCTGTGCATGTCCGACAGGTAACCCAGGCCAGCCTGACGGATGGATCAGCCAGTTAGCAGTAGCTAACATGTAGGCGAATGGCAGCCCCTGACGGATCCACTCAGCAAACCCATCAGCCCAGAGTCAGGGTGCTATTACTTAAACTCATGAGAGGCCAAATTCTGCCCTCTCTTGTACTTGCTCAAACACATGGAGGTCAACAAGGTTGGTCTCTGGTGTAAATGAAGGGAGATTTTGCTTTCAAGGATACTTTTAAAAACAAGGTGTTGAAAAAAGACTGTTTCTTTCTGTTTAGTGTCTCCAATGTGTGTGTACTATTTCAGCTTGCCAAAACACTGATCTTCCCCTCTCTAGGTAGTGCTAATATTTCTGAATACATTTTCATCCTGATCAAAATGGCAGGTCAGGTTTCTAAATTTCATACAGTTCAAGGACTCCAAAGGTCCCCTTTCAGAAAGGGTGACGTGACATTTCACTTTGCCCATGTCCCTACGTTTCTGAAGGGTATTTCTCACCTACTCAGAGTATACCTGGCAGTTCACCAAGTAGAGAGCTGTTTGTGGAGAAAGGGATTGGGATGACCAAGACTCTTGGGCTGCCTCTGAAAAAGGCTCAGGAAATTTATGCCGAAGTGATTCAGGGCTTAGCCCTAGGAAACTCAAGGAACTCAGGTGACCAAGATGCTGTCAAAGGGATCTCAGGTTTTCAGACTCTCAAGTTGTTGTCAGCCTGCCAGGTGGGTTTCCAAGGGCCAACCCAAAGGACAAGCTGGAAGGACACTAGGCAGAAACCCAACACAAAGGCAAAGCTGTTTCAAAACCTGCCTCCTTCCCACTGGGGCTTCATTGAAATCAGTTAAGTTTCTGTGAAATGCGGTGACTTTGATAATCTGGTATTTTCCCTTCCTTTGGAAAATTCAGCCCTATAAAATATTTTTGAAAAGATTTCTAAGTAAGGGTCATGGAGGACATGCATGAAAAAAACTTGAAGGCAAGTATTTTAGGATTTCTTGTAAGTCTTCAATTTAAAATGAATCACAGATAGAAATTGTCCATGTAAATTTTATCCAGGCTGTCTTGTTGTCTTCTTTTTTTTTTTTCCCCCCCAAGAATGTGTTGAGTTTATTCTTTTTAAATCCCTCTGGTAATGAACTGTGCATTTAGAGCCGTTTGTAGTAACACAGGCTCTGCACACTGAAGTGAACAGCCAGCTTCATGAGTATCTTGAAATGGAATGTGAAGAATGAGTATGCCATGTGACAGTGCATACCGGGATCCACTTCACTTAATATACTCTACAAACTGACCACCATGCCATGTAGATTGGATATGAATGAGGTTGGATGGCCCAGAGGTTAGAGGAGATGCAGCTCCCACCGAGGTGAGAAGCAGCATCTTATGGCAGAGGGCACTACCAAGCACTAGGGGAAGTCTGCAAGACTTTAGCCACCCCACCAGGAAATCTGCTATGTCCTGTCTAGCACTGTTCCTACCATACACAATGGCAGTTCTGCAGAACTTGCTGTAGCCATGTTTTATTTTTATGCTTGGTGCTTGGCTGGTGTCTTCAAAGTGCTACAGCAGTGCTGGTAAATTGGTGGCAATCCTAGGCCTGATACTTCCAGGTGTGCCTGTGGGGTGTGTCCGCAGCCCATCTGGTTACAGGAGCTGAATTATAGGGCTGCAAAAGGGTTCAAGGGAACCCAAAGCTAAAGTTCATAAAAGTTCATAAAGTTCATAAAGTTAATGAGTGATATTTTGTGTACTATGATGTATTGCAAGAAGTCAGGACTTTCTCTAGCCTCTTAAAGCTGAGACTGTGGTGACCAGCAATCTCTCTTTCCAGCTGCCTCCTGCCTCCAGATGAAGCAGCCCACTGTACACTAGTCAGTTAATATGTTCTTGCTTTTCTTCAAAATTGAGTAACTAATCACTTTCGTGCCTGCTCCAAGAACTTTCGTGTTAGTCAAAAAGAGAAGCTACTGACTGTTTCTACAACTCTGAGAAGCAGAAGTTTCTACAACTTTTTCTTGCAACTCTTTAGGCATGCTTCTATAACATCTGAGACCAATCCTGTAAAACCAATAATATTTTGCAAGGGTCTGGTATGACATGCTCAGAAACACTTTATAGACTGTCATACAGGAGTACAGAAATCTCTGGGGCAAGGAAACAGCAGATGGTTTGTGCATACTTACTCTAGTAAGATACTAAAAGGAGCGGGATGCTTTGTCCAAAGAATCCAGAGCAAATAGACCCTTACCCCAACCTCAACCATAAACGCTAAGAAGGTACTTAAAATTGTTCATGTGCTTTTGAAAATGTTACTCAAGATTGTCTCTATGTCCAGGAAGTTATTTTATGTACTCTAAAAGAGTTGCTTTTAGTTAGAAAACAGAGGTTCCATCAACCTTAAGCCTGAATATTCCTTGTAGTATTTGGAGGAATTCACAGAGACTCTTCCATCTCCATATTGCACTTTCCACTGTGTTGCATTTAAACTTAAGAGATTTATCCATCATAGCTTTAGTTTGATTTAAGACCACTGGGGAAAAAAAAAAAACAGCCATGTAAAATAGACTATGACTGGGAATGTGATCCTTCATCTCAGTGATGAAGTTTTTATCTTTATAATACAGTCTACATATGACTTCCTCAGGTTCTACGGCTCTAAAATGGAGATGACATTTCCTTAATTTTGGTAAGTACTTTGGGATCTACAGATGAAAACCACTACTGGTGCAAATCAAATCCATTGAAGTGGACAGGGAGATTCCTCCTTACTTCAGTTAATGTGTTGAAGGACCAAACATCGTGCTTCAATCAGATAGAGAGCTCAGGATCCTTCTTGACAGAGTATTGTCTCGTTGCTCATGCTTAAAGGTAGCAGAGGCTGGATCACCCACTGGCATTCCCTCCTACCACCCACGCCCATACAAGAAATAAAGTCAGTTCCTCTGAATTTAAGCTAAATCCTTCTGGTTTAGCAACGCACATTTCTACTTAAGCAATAAACATCTGTCGTTTGCCATTCATTAATATTAATTATAAATGGTCACTAGCTCATGGGATCCAAGTCCACCAGCTGAGATTTTTCCAACTCTGACCTTGTTAGGATTTGTATAAAAAGTGTTCAGAAGGGTCCTTCGAATCTCAAAGCCAACAATAAGTGCAATTTGCAGAGCACAGTGTTTAGATTATGCACTTAGAATAAGGGCAGTCAGCAAGGGTGGTGGGGAGCGGGGGAGGGAAGGAAGAAAAGATTGCGGACCCTGAAACAGTGTTGCTTTAAATACTTAAGAGTTTTAGACCTTTCTGCAGGCTAATGACAGGGAGAGGCATTGTCCATAACGAAACTGGCCCATCCATTAAACATTACTGTAAATGAAAGGTTGCGTGAATTAAAGGTTGTTCATCTCATGTTTCAGGAATGTAGCTGTGTTTCATGTCTGAAGCCTGTTTTCCTTTTAAACGTAGTTCTTCAGATGACAAATGAGAGAGAGAAGTTCAGAAAGCAAATGGGCAGAAGTAAATACATGCTTAAGAACAAAGCAGAGACATAACTGTAGCTGTAAATCTTTATACTGGGGCTACTGTTTGCCGTAGATATTGGGAGGGATCAGATTAGAATTGAAAAATTTCATTACTGGATCATTTTGATTGTAAACAAAAAAAAAATAGAAAAATCCCTACAGTTTATCATTTAATTCTATCACCTGTATATATTTCACTCATGGGCCACTGGTTAATTCTTTTGCTACCATTTTGGATTTTAAGGGACTAAAAATAGAAAATGTAGGAAATACTTGTTCTCAGTTTTGCATGGCCACTGCATCCTTAAATGATTTTTTCCCTTGCCATTTAATTTCTTGCCCCTGCAAAATTGCTTCAACGAAAATTCCTGAAAAATAATGTTCATTTGCATCAGCCCTTAAAACGAGCTCATTTCTTTTTAGACGTAGGGATACATCAATATGGCACTCATGGGCCACATCTTCATCTGCTCTTAAAATATACATAGTTTCGTTGGCAGAGAGGTGTTAGCTCATATCTCTGGTGAATTGGTGTAACAAGTTCAATGAATTTTTTGTAAGAAAATCCAACCCTATACACTTTCTATAACAATGACTCAAAGCTGATGCAAAGAGGAACAAGAACAGATCCCTCAGCAATGCGAATGACTAAACTGGACAAAATGAAAGGAAAATTGATTTCAGCTCCTTGACTCAGGCCCAAATCCAAGTCTGAGCTTGGTAAAGACAGCAGGAGGCCCTATGCTGATGTCAATGGGCAGAAATACTTGTATTTGTGGTCTGTAAATGTGCATTATGCTGTGTCTCTGTGAAAGTCTTACTTGAGGCAAGAGGCAAGAAAAAAAAATGGGAAATTTTGTAGCAGTTTTAGAAATGCTTATCAGAGCATTATGTAGTCCCTTACTAGGCTATGAAGCTAAACTACTATACTTAGACTGTCTCTGATGGATGTTTGTCTAACCTCCTTAAAAATCTTCCATGATGGAGATTCCCACAACCTCTCTCCTGATCTTTGCAATCTCTCATAATAACATTGGATGTTATCATCTGATTGGGAACACTCTGAAGATCCTTTGGACCTTTGTAAAGGAAAGCTATGTCAGTACGTGTTTTCTTTTTCAAAGCTCTGAGGTTAGAAGAGAGCTGGGAGGTGGCAGCCTGAGCAGACCAAAAGCTACATCAGGTGTTAGAGCTGGCAGGGAGAGCTGAGAAGAGACGATGAAACTGGAGATGTGGACACTTGGGTGGAGAAAAGAAAACAGAGCTGCCTGGGTGGGAAAGAGCAGACAAATATCCAGTAAGATCAGGAGAAACAGCAGCCAAAAAGTGCTCCTTTGTTTTCACTTTGTTACAAAGGAATGCTGAAAATCCCTTCTTTATGGCTAGATCCAAAGCACCCTGAAGTCAATGGGATTTCAGTGGGTGTTGGATCAGGTCATTTAAAAGAAGAGCAGCTATAATACAATAGTGAATGAGTGCCCTTGCTGTCCATGACTGGCAGAGTTATAACAGCATTGCTATACATGGAAGTGTTCCACAGCCCAGGATTTAGCTGATTAAACAGTGCTGCATGTGTCACCATTAGGCTTGAAACATTCATTGCCTGATTTACTCTGCAGCTCACATACCCAAAATGTTTTGCATTCTTGGACTAAATTTGCTAGATGTACAAGCAAACTTCCCTCTTGCATTTGTTCTTCTTTCCAGGACTCACAGGCCAAAAGGTGAGGGGTTTAGATCTCTAGGTGGCGATGGCTCAGAGAGCCCTGCTGTCAGCAGCCACTTCCCTTTGACTTTACTCCGAGGTAATATTACCCCAAAGTGAGAGAACAGCTTGCTGTGCTCTTCTGAAGAGTCAAGAGATAGAAGTTGTCAAGGTATCTCCTTTGGCACACAGCCTGGAAGAGGTTCCTTTCCTCTTCCAGCTGTGACGAACATGTCCCTCCTTCAGAAAGAGCTCCTTAAAGCACTAGAAGTTAGGGCAAGGACTTTGGAAGCATCAACTAAGAGAAGCAATAGAAAGGCATATGTGGAGAGAAAGATAAGTGGGGGTGTGCTGACAGGACAAGGAAGTGATGTGGAGTAAGGGAGGACGATACTCAGCTCTTTTGTATTGTCCATGGTCTCTGCCCTGCGCTGAGAGGAGAGAATAGCCACAGTTTCCTGTTTGCCTCTCCTTGAAACTCAACAATGTGAAGTCACTTCAAGGTGAAGGTGCCCTGGATAAATAAAGTACATTTGTACCAGGGAAAAAGGCTGGAGACCAGGCACGCCCCTGCCAATCTGCACAGCATCACTGATAGTGCTTTTTAGGACTCTGACCTGCAATAGCCATCTCTCTTCCCCAGGGGAGGGAATAGCACCAGCTAGTTTGGCTGCAAGGCAGAACGTGGCCCCTGGCCTTCTGGCCAAGGAGTGGACCTTCGCTTGTTTTTCTTTAGCAGTATAGACGTAGCTCTGGATTTCACCTTCTAAAGCTGGAGCTGCTCCTCTCAGTCCCAAACGTTTTTATTCAAGATGTAAGATGTCAGGCAGGTGATGGAAATTTGGAGCTGATGGGCACTTTGGAAGGAGGTGGAAGATGGGTTTGTGGGAAGTTTGTATTCCCTCCTGTTTTTCCTACAGAGCTCAGGCATGTAAAAGATAGCCAGCCAGCCAGTTCTGGAGCACAGGGAGGCACCAGAAGGGAAGATCAGAAAGAGAAAAAGAGCTGATTCCTATTCCTTATTTGGTCTAGTGATCTGAGGAGAACAACTCTCACATCAGTCACATTTTAAAAGAAGAATGCAATGAGTTTTGTTGTTTTGTGTTTTTTGTTTTGTTTTTTTTCTGATTCACTTCCCTTACGGGAGCAATTGACTACATGCTTCTTTCTCAGCTTTGACACCATTCCTGTTAATATGAGGTCGATGGTGTTTACCAGCAGTGTGTCCAGCACATTTTTTATAGCACACTCCAGAGGACCTCAGGGCAGTTGAGTGACCTCCCCTCTGTTCCCAGGTCCCCCAGGACAGGCAGGAGATGGGAGGTGGCAAGAGAGGAGCTGGCAGCGGAAGAGGAGAACTAAATGATTCTATGATTCTGTCTCCTGAGGAGCACAGAGACAGCATTAGCCCAACACCTTGCAAGGCTAAAACCAGTTTTGATACCTGAGGGCCTGACAAGTTGGTGTATAGCCACAGCCATTTACAGCCTGGCTGTTCATCAAGATGCATTCTATTCAGAGAATACAACCTTGGCACAGTACACATGTACACAGTGGGTGCCTACATGTGTGGTACCATATGTGCAGAGGCACACAGCAGGTATGTATTACCTGCTTGTGCGGTTCATACATTTCTGTCCGAACTGGGAGGTAAGAAGAGAATTTAATGTTTGCTCTAACACAATCAAAATAAACATACTGTGGCAAAATGCAATATTACTATTAATTAGTTCAGATTTTAAGGTCTCAGTTTGCAGTTAGAAACCTAATGAGACGTTAAAACTGCCTGTGATTAAATTTTGGAAATGCTATCAAGAAAGTTTAAAAATGGCTTTATCCACCCATTTCAGCCCTTCAGTTGTAGACCCACTATATCCTCTACTATTAGCTATTTTGGATTCACACATCTCTCTGACTCATACTGGTCCCGTTTTTTCCCACTTAACTCTTCTCACCCTGATCTCTCTGCTGGCCCATGGCAGTGGGCAACCCTGTGCTGTCAGTGCCCTGCCTTGCTCAAGGTATCTCCTGGATGCCATTTCGCTTGGCGTTGTAACTCGCGGATTCCTGGTCTCAACAGCCTTACCCTTGAAGTCTGGAAATATGTTAAAGTTAAAGAGTCAAAACCCCTGCAAGGAAAGGAAATGAGAGGTCCTCTTGGCAGCAACAAACAGAAAATAAACAACCAAACTCTTCACAAGACAGACTCCTCAATTATAGTAACTCAGGCTTGCAAAGACCGGAGTTATGACCCATTGGTGTATGCAGTATGTAAACACAGGGATGCAGTAATTAGCTTCGTGTTCATTTTGAGGCCTCAGAAGTCCTGTGACCTGTAATGGAGTAAGGTCATTAACCACAACCACAGTAGTGATCTTCACACAGGACACCCCATCTCTCACAGTTATATGAGCTATCTGTGAACTGAGATGTCTCCCTGGCTCACATGCTTCAGCCTTCTTTTTTTAAATGCCAATGAGTTACACATAAGGAAGAGAGGATGTGGCTTTTGGTATGAGCTGTGACTGGGATATCTTGCATCTTTTATCTTATTTTAGTAGGGGCTTTCTTTTTCTTTCACTGTTTTGCCTGGCACAGCTTAACTGATTTCTAATGAAATTAGTGCACCTCAACCGGAGATCAACTGTGAAAACTTTTCTTTGTGAGGAATACTAAAGGTACTAAAGGGGTGACTTAGTTTAGACTACAGAGTCCTCTATGCTCTGTTGTAACATGGATCCCTATGGCATCAGAGTGTGTACATTAGGGTGGGTAACTCAAAGAGTTTCATTTAAGTGACTGAAATTAGTTTATTGCCTAATATTTTAAGTTTGTTAGTATCAAATTACATTGTTTTCAGCTAAAGTTAATTCTTGATGAATGGCTTGGGATTTTTAGCTGAGTGGTGGTTTTGGGAATCTGATGGATGCCTGATAGGATTCCCTCCTCACATCATAGCCAGCTGAAGACATTTTCAGACACAATCTGATGAATGTGTTTGAAGCATTATGCAGACATATAGCAATAAAGGATGGAGGAACTAGTTCAAAGAAACAACAGAAATTACCTAAGTCTCAAATCTCTAAGCTATTCAAAACAAACCTGGATTTTTATATTCACATGTATGCAGTGCAAGATAGAAGCATTTATTTTTACTTGTTTCCCAAAATATATATACACTTCCTCATTATGCTGATCAACAAACCCTGTTTTCTTGGTTCCCTTCTGTTTATCAACCTGCATCTAGAATTCAGCCCCTCATCTCTCTTATTCTCACTTTACACTAAAAACCGACAAGCTACCATGCCTCCAGTGGGTTGCAGTCTTGTGAATTTTTACTAAAATGGCTCCTCTTCCTTTCATAACAGTATCGTGCTTTCCAAGTCCACAAGGTGCCAATTCCTACAGTCCACAGTGAAAAAGAAATATGCTATTCTACATTCATCCCACCATTTCTTAATGCCTAATGATTGAATTTTTGACTCTCAGGAACAGGAACTGTATTGGGTCTGTGTTTGCACAGAACTGGACACAATTGACATTGCTTCTCTCTTTTGAACATCTAAATGCCATCAGCATGCAAATGAATCAATATATGAACAAACAACAATTGAAATGTATTATTTATTTGTTTACAACAATGTTACTATGTAGCCAATGTAGCTTGTCTATTGGTGTGCATAATACCCAGCTTTCTAAGATGTCTTCCTGGTTCATAACTATGCACTTAGTCTTTTGGTGAGTGTTTTCAGTCTCTTCAAACTGATCAGAATGTATTCTCTGAAAGCACGCAAAAGTGTCTGCTCTCTGGGGGATTTAGTTGGGACTCAACAGAAAGTCATATGGTGAATGTTCTCTTTTGGCAGAATTACTCATGCATGAAAACATGCAATTCCTTCCCCCCAAATACCTTTGCGTGTAATTCTGATGTTTGTCTTTTGGTCAATAAAAGTCAGTCTCACACATTTGCAGACAGCAGTCCAAAGGGACTTGTGTTTGACCAAAGCACATTTATATAGGCAAAGAAATAACATGGATGGATAATTAGCAGTGTTTGAAGAGCTCTGGAAGTTATGCTTTTCCAGTACATCTATTTGCCATTTGTGGACATGGCCACAGGAAACACATGGCTCTCAAAGTCTGCCTGTCAATGAAAGGCAGGAGCTAAGAAGATGTTAAGTGTGGGAAGCTAAGAGTAACAGTGCACTGCACTAGCGGAACAAAACAAAAAGTGCGAGGGAGAGAAAGTAGAAACTGGAACTTAAAATCATATAGTTGTGCAAACTAAGAAGAACTCACCATCATGGGATTAAAAGAGGAGAATTATGAAATAAATTACAGTGAGGTTTGGATGGGACTAAATTATAAAAGGAGTCTGTGTGTGAATCATATGGGAGTTGCCACATCAGAACACACTGGGATCAACTAATGTAGTGCTAAAATGAGTTAGAAGAAGCTTTTAGGCTAGTCGGGCTATTTGTAACCTCATTATTCCCATTTGTTTGAATTAATCCTGAAAACACTAGCACCTTCTCCCAGTAAAACTTCATTTTATAGCCAGCAAGGGAAAAAAAAAACAGTTGCAATAGATCTCACCAGCTTTAATGATACACTAGTAGATGGAAACAAAAAAAAAAAAGCCTCTTCATCCGTTTTATCTTGTTCCATGTAAACGTTCCAGAAACATATCCTTGCTTCTGTGCGACAGCAGCAACTTACTGACTAACATCCTGCTTCTGATCTCGGCATCGCAAGCAAAGTCACTGAGGCATCTGTGATGAGCACACTCCGTCATCATGTGGTCTTTGCCCTCGCCTTGGCCGCAGCCATCTATTCAGCGTGGAAAAGGCAGAGGCTGACTGGGCTAAATCTCTCTTTGTGGCCACAAAGAAACTGCTGGGTCTGTCACTAAATGTCAAAAGCAGAACCCGTGAAAGTTAAACTCCAAAGCAATGCCTGAGTGGTAATAGGGAGCTGTACAATACACAAGAGTGTTTTCAATATTTCAAACATACTTACTCTCCATTCCCTTTCCCAAAGTGCTTTTGTTGTTATCTCCTTCTGCACTCACTGACTGGATACAGCTAGCCATAAGAACAGAGCCTGGCTTGATTTCTTGTGCAATTACTCTGTTGTTCAAAGGGGAAGAGAGGTTTCTCTCTGTGTAATAGTGACAGTGGCAGTAGGGAAGATAAGTTGCCTGGAGATTAAGTTGGAAAGCTACATTTACCCATTCTAGTAGGAACAGAGGAAAATTTGTAGCTATTTCTCATTTTTTCTGGCTTCTCACTATAATCCATCTCTTAAAGCTATTTTAACTGAATGTTTTATGTGTGAATTTCCTCCGTTTTAGTAAAAAATATTTTTAAAAAAATTAATCTCCTTGTGAAGATGTATGGAAGTTAATGGGACAGACTTTTGTGGGTACTGTTAGAGAGGAGTATGTAGCAGTGGATTTCAGAACATTAAAAAATCATCCCTCAGACATAGACATACAAATCCGAAGGGCACAGGTAGAAATAGAACACAGATTTCATCTGCCTGCATTGGTTTTGAAGGAATTGTCTACTGAGTGTAAAACAGGCTAGAATATAGTCTGTGACTTGCTCAAAAAAAATCAAAACAAAACATATTTATGCACATTGCAAAAAAAAAAAAAGAAAAAGAAATAAAAAGATTCATGACTGTGAAGGAATTCTTGTGGTGGACAGCATTTTTCAAGTATGGTTTGGCTCAGATCCCATAAAATAGTAATCAACAGTAAAATACGTGAGTAGTTTCTTCTCAAGTACTTACTACACAGGAACAGCAGGCATTTCTCAAAGAGAAATGTCCAATCTGAAGGGATTGCCAAATTACCAGAATGAAATACACAACATCATTATCACCTCAAAAAAACAGTTTCACAGTTCTGAAATTACCGTTCAGCCCTGTATTTTCAGCTCTGGCAAAATAATCTTTGGTAGGAAAAAAAAAAAGGACTCTTTCCCCCTGCTACAGTGGGCTAATGAGAGGCTGTGTTTCAAGTTGTATCACTGTGCAGAGGCAGAAGCAAGCATGGACATTTTGGACATAAAGCCTAAGCACAGGAAAATCCATAAATAACTTGCCTTGGCTGCTCCCTCTACCTCTTCAAGACACTGCGTGACACAAGAGGCTGAACCAACCTCAGGTGGGTGACATCTACCCTATAGGTTCCCATAAATCAGTAGATCTAGTCCTCCTTTTGGGTTGGGGTGAAGGGGTAAACAGAAGTGATGAGGAAATGGGAAAGACAGGGAAAATTAGAGGGATGGGCAAAGGGAAATATTCCAACAACACTCCTGTGCCAACCAGAGTAACTGCACCGGGGACAGAGCAAGTAACTTCCCTGCTTCAAAAAGGAGAGAAAAGGGAACAAATGGAACAACAATCTCTATTGGATGGAATTTGTATAAATTGTTATTTCATAGATTTCTTAAGCATCTCCCGCTCTTAACATGTGGGACATCATTCACTAGGTGCCATGATGAGGAATAAGTCCAACAAGCTGTCTCTCATGGAAGGGAGGTTCTGCTGCCATTCTTGCTTATTGGGCAAAACCAAGTGGAGTTTCCCGTATCTGCCATGCAGCATTGTGGTCTTTCTCCCATGCTGGGTCTCTGTGAGCCAGATGCAGATGGCAGGATCAGGCCATGTTGTTCAGCCAGACCTAGCAGAAAGAGTTCAGTGTGGGAGAGAGGCCACAGCGCTGTAATTGCAAGAGTTATGGTCTTACCTGTAGGGAAGCATGAAATAGGAATTGGTTTAGAGGAATCCTGTGGTTGAAGCATGAAGCTTGGCTGCCTGATAGCCAACAAACAACTCTCACCATGACATGTTTTATGATGGATCTTTTTGTCCTGAACTTCACATGCAACCCCTCATCTTGGCAGCAATTTCAGCAAACTGAGAATGTGCTTTCCCATCCAGCCCACCCTGTCCTCTCTAGATCACACAGAGCACATCTTTTGAGCAGCATTAGGACTTTATTTACTCCAGGCAAAGGCACAGTTCTCTCCAGCCCAAAGAACACCACATCAACAGGATCTTTGGTGAAGTCTGCAACTGAGGCCTGGGAATTCAGATGTGAATTATTAAAACAAGCACAATACCAATCTCATATTATGATGATGATAACATGGTACCTTTTCCTTCCTTCTGACATCTCTTTCTTTGTACAATACATTTTCTGCTCTCGCTTGTAGCTGGGCAAGGATTGCCCCTTGCTGACGGATGTTGTACGATCTCTCTGACCCTTACTTCATTTCCTCTTTTGAAACCACATGTTTTTCCTTTCTTTGTGCACGGGCTCCATGGACTCCACTCACTAGCTTCACAGTGCACTGCAATAAACATAGGACAAGCTGAGCCTGGCCAATATATTTTTGTACATACAATGCATATGGTACATTCCTTTTATTCTGCATCAGCCAGAAGGTGGCAAAATTGAATAATAAATCAGAATCTGCAGCAGTGAATTGAGAGAAATTTGGCTGCTGAGGATATGCTGCATAAAATAGTGTCAAATAATTATGTCGGTTACCATTTTGCACTCGCTGTTTTGTAATTCCACGTCCAAAACAGGATGACAACAACAATACAATTGGTTTCAATGAAATCAGTTACCAGGGTTTGTTCTGAGATTACTTTGGTTTTGTGGCAGTATATATCCTTATAGGTTCAGTGGAATTAAACTTTGGTCATGCTTAAGTGAGAGTGAAATCATTGGGTCAGGTGGCTGCAGTTGGCCTCAAAGGTATTGAATTTGGAAATCAATAGAGTTATAAAGGACCAACTGGTATCAAAAAGCATTGCATTCAGAATCCACTGTCTTTGGTGACCTGCTGCTTAGTATTCAGTTTAAATAGTGGAAGAGCCATCATCTGTAGCACATACAAGCTGTAAACAGGCAAAGCAGAGGATAATTGGGTCAAGGAGGATGCAAGCTTTTCAGAAAAACGTGGGTTACAGTTTCTATCCCATACTATTGGGAACTCAAAAGGTGTGCAGCTGGATACTTGTCCTAGTAGTGTATACAAAAATGGGAGAAATCCTGGAAGCTTAACAACATGCTATTAATAACTGTCCTTTTGTGTCATCTTCTCAGTAGCCTTCTCTTGATAAAAGATAGCAAACATTTATATTTACTTTATGTAAATATGTGTGCTTAAGACTATAAACCACTGCTAAGACTTCCAGCCCCTCTATAAGGAGGACTTTGTAAGTCAACATTTTTCCAGCTCCAGAATTTACTTCCAAATTTTTTAAAACCTAAAACTATAATTGACCTCAGGCAATCTCTGACTCCTCCTCCAGTCAATTTTTATGTGAGTAATTTTGTTTTTCATATTACACTGGACCTCTCCTGTTAAAATAATTGTCCTTCACGTGCACAAAAAGGTTCTGTTTTTTCTCTGTAGCTTTAAATGGCTTTTCCTAGTTGAGACTGACTCATTGTTAAAGCAGCTACATCTACAACACTTGGAAACAGCCATAAAGAAACAAAAATGATCCCTTGAATTTATTTCAGAGATGAAAGTCTTTGCTTGAAAATAAAACTGTAAAAACTATCACTACCACCTGAACTAATATATAGTTGAGAAGGAAAATGCCAAACTACTGTACACTATTTTTATTCCTGCACCACTTTCACTCCAAAACACGTGATGCCAGGGAGAGCTATGTGCGTGAGCCTGTGGGGAAGGAGATTTCCATCATGTCCAGACTGTGCCTAAGGGCTCCCTGGTTGCTGGTGGCTGGAGAGGTTACCACTCCCACTGCATTTTGCAGCCCTCAGCCACCACAATTCACTGCCAGCCTACTAAATTAAGCTGAACCTTGCCACAGGTTTGGCATGCCCATGCCAGGGGATGCCAACTGCAGCAGCTCAGAGGCAAATATATCGCTCATTCTGTGTTCAGCCAGAGGAGTGGCAAAGGGATGGAGGAGACAGTTAGGTGTGGTGACATCGAAAATTGCCTAGTGTGAATAATCGGAGCTTGTGAGTCAGAGGCTGGAGAGATACAAAAGCAGGTCTCTGCAGCTGGTGAATCACTGGACCAGTGTAGCCAATCTTGGTCCTTCAGTGACAGTGCCACACTATTTGGTGCCTTATTTTAATCCTCAGTTTCTGGAGTCAGGTGATTATGAGCATATGCCGTTTTGGAGGTTTGGGTTTGTTTTTTATTTTTCCTTTTCCTATGTTTTAGTTTCTAGCCTTCACCTTTGTGAAGGTAAGCTTCAAAAAGTTGATGCACGCATGCTTTGAAGGCTCAAGTAGTACAAGGGAGTGAAAGCAAAGCAGTTAGTGTTTTAATCTTTCAACTAGACATAGGGTCTGGCTCAGGGTTTTTGAACCTTTGATGTTAGTGGTGCTGCATAACACTGTAACAGAGCAAGTACGAGATGGATGTCATTCTACCTTAGGGCAGAGCAAACAGGAGAGATGAAACAGGCCACATTTCCAGAGGCAGAATTGTCCTTAGAGTCAAGGCTGTGTTTGTGGGGCACAACTGTGTTTGCCTTTTGTGAAATGACAAACCTGGGAACTGCCTTGAGTGTGTTGTGCTGGGGCATACATCTTGTGATGCAGACTATTTCCATTTTAAGTTGCATTACCCTGGTGTGGTAACTGATCTTGCAACTCTAGCCCTCCTTAGATTCCCCATCACCTGTGAGAAAACCACGCAGAATGCGGGGGGACCAGACTTACTGATGCTAGTGCACTCCATTGTGTGATTGTTGGCTTCCAGCCCATCAGGGCACTTTTCAAGGCACTTTCCACTGTATAAGTAAAACCCACTTTTACACTTCGTGCAGAAGTTTCTGGTGAAGCAGGTATCACAGTCAGCTTTACATTCTGAAATGCAAACAGTAAACAAAAATATTATTTGTCTTTGCCATGAAACACCAAAGGCTCTCTCACATATACCAGAATCACACAATTCTAGCAATGTTAAAAAAATCTTCAAAGGAAGCCAATTATATTTAGTTCTTCTTCATGGACCATACACACAGGAAGGCCAGCAACAAGTGACCTTGGCAAGAGTGAGGATTTAGTAAGGATGGCCTAATGCTGGACGGCCTTACACTGCTTGTCTTCTTTCAGACCTATGCAAACTGAAGACAGAGCACACAGCACAGCAGAATGACAATATACTGCCTCTGCCCTACACAGACACAGCATAGGTATTAATTAACTCCACAGGGCACAGGTACTGGGCCAGTTCTATACTATTTATCTCCATTCATCCAGGAGAAATAAAAATATGCCAGAATTTAGAATCTGCTGGAGATTGTTTTGCATCAACATCTCTTTCTTTTTTTAAATGGCTCCCTGGTGTTCGATCAGATGTTCTGTAGCATTTCATGTATTCTCTATATGACTACCCAAATTGGCATTAGTGGTATATTTCCCAGTTCTCAGATATTTTTAAAAGAAATGCATAAAAACTCATGTGTGACATAGCTTATATCTGATAAGCAAGGCCACACACTGCTAAAAAGTGAGCAAATGCTTCACAGTGTCAAGTTACTTTGTAAGACTTTACTCTGGGGTCCATTCATTAAATAACTTTTATTACCAGGTGAAAACCGGGAGAGTTGCTTGGCCGTCACTCTTACGTTTTTATATCACCTGTGAGATTAAAACCAATGAATTCAACACCAAAAAAAAAGGAGTAGGGAGGACATTGCGATCTTTTCCAGCTAATTTATCGTTCAAAATACAAAGTAGGGTCAAAACGTTGCCTGAAAGCTAAAAAATAGAGTTGGGTTCTCTGTCTCCGAGCCCAGAAGCAACATGAATGGGTAATTTCCCCCAAATCAGGCTGAAACCTAGCCAGCTGAATCCCAGCCAGCTGCTGCGGGCATGTAGCGGACTACACTGGGTGTGAGACAAGCCATAAAGAGGCCAGGGCAAGCTGCATCTCCAAAGAGTGGCCTGTCTCAGGGGACAGGTGGGTAAAGGCAGTGGGTTAAAGGACTCCAGCCTCTGACATCCAGTGTCCTTCAGCCCCTCAGTCTTTGGAGCTGCCACCGCTCCCTCTCGCTGCTGGAGGGCAGCACCTTGTGCCCACCAGCGCTTCCATTTTGGATGGGGGTTTGGAAGAGACCATTGCCTGGGGCCTAGACAGGTAATTCCTACAGAGCTTTAGGCCATTTCATGGCTTTTCACTTTAACTTCTTGCAGTGTTATAAAAGAACTGAACAAATAAAGACACAGCCTGTCCCGTCTGCTTTTCTGTTGACTTGACTCCTAAGGGGAGACAGCATTCAAGAGAGAAAAAACAAATCCATCCACTTCCCCCAGCACTTACTTGCACACTTATTAATGTCGGGGTACCGTGTCCC
The DNA here is from genome assembly GCF_964273445.1 of Streptopelia decaocto. Classification (NCBI taxonomy): domain Eukaryota; kingdom Metazoa; phylum Chordata; class Aves; order Columbiformes; family Columbidae; genus Streptopelia; species Streptopelia decaocto. The sequence goes on from NC_138656.1 coordinate 65,265,487, forward strand.
ATAGTATCCACTTGGACACGAGGAAAGACATACTCCGATCTGTTTCATGCCAATCCTCTCCAGAACAAAAAATAGCCTGGGCTTACATGACAGGCATCCGTTGTAGTCCGAACATGTAGCACACCCTCCTTGGCAACCTTGGCTCACATTAGGATGCACTGAGAAGAAAAGCATTAAAAAAAAAAAAAAAAAAGGGAGGGGTGAGAGAACAAGGTATTAGACAAAACCAGGAAATAATGGTTCCTCTGTACTTGGAAGGGTGGACATCCTCTCGGACAGCTCTTAAAAACTGGATAATTTTTTCTTGTGTCTCTTATTACCTGACATTTCATTTCAACCATTATTTAATCTGCATAAAAATGCGAAGATCGGCTGATGTGCTCACATCTTGCAGAAATAGCTAGCAGCAAATTATATTTTAAATAGATTCTATGCAACAGCAGTATCCTAGAGAACTGTTATTTTTCTTTTAGTTATTTTCAGTGGCTTTTCTGCCTTGTATGCACTTGGCTCAGCAGATAAATACATGTTTATTATCTTTGCTTTTCCTAGCTGGATGATTAAAAAACAACTAAGTGTATAATTTCCTTCATTGACTAAATGCCATTTGATTGAGTTCTGCTGTGCAGGAATATGCCCTTGTAAGATCTGATGCTAATTTACCTTAATAAAAAGACACAGGAGAGCCATCCTTCTCACCCTCCTTCTTTCCCTGGAATGTTCTTCTGGCATGTTTTTAATCTCTAACAATTACAACCTGATGTTCAGACTTAACTGTGGCATTTACCCTTCTGCAGACCCAGTATGGAGCATAGGTAGGATTATATTTGCCTTTCAATTGAATTGTTCTAATTCTTCAGACAAGGAAAGGAAAACTTATTACACTCACTGTTTAAAAGTATTCAGTTCTTATTTGGGAGCTTGAGCATAGCAGAAAAGAGGATGCTACTGCAGACTCTCTTTTCAGCAACAGATGTTAATCAGTGTCATACTTCTTAGTGGCACAGAATAATGTTTTGCATCTTCCTGTACTTTAGAAGTTCTAACCTACTTTTAATTCCTTCTTGGTTACATTCTTAAATAGGAGTTGGATCTGAAAAATGACTAAGCATCAAACAGCTTCAGACCCCCTGTCCTGTCTTTTTTGGTCTCTTGTATGAAAAACACAGACATTTTTTCCAAGTGCAAACTTTCATCTCTCAACCTGAGACATCTGGTTATATTTCATACGTAAGAGAAATCTAGTCCTTGTTTACATTTGTAAATCCTATTTGTAAATACTATTGTCTTCCTGTTCTGCCTTCTCCTCAGGCCAGTGATAATTTTACAAATATGTATGTGTCATACTTCGAATGCCTATTTTAGTGTTTTTATTTTATTTTTATTTGCAGACACTGCTAAATAGCTTCTGTACACAATGAACTTGCTTTTGTCAACTCCCTTCTGTGAATCCCTTGGAGGCAGACTGGAAGCCCATATGAATCCATGGCTTACAGGTTGAAAGCCACCACTTTTTGCCAGCTCAGGGGAGTTTGCCTGGTGGCAGGAAATCACAGAATCACAGAATGTTAGGGATTGGAATGGACCTTGAAAGATCATCTAGTCCAATCCCCCTGCCGAAGCAGGAACACCTAGATGAGGTTGCACAGGAATGTGTCCAGGCGGGTTTTGAATGTCTCCAGAGAAGGAGACTCTACAAGCTTTTCCAATGCTCTGTCACCCTCACCATAAAGAAGTTTCTTCTCATATTTAAGTGGACATCTCCTATGTTCCAGTTTGCACCCATTGCCTCTTGTCCTATCACTGATTGTCACCGAGAAGAGCCTGGCTCCATCCTCGTGACACTCACTCTTCACATATTTATAAACATGAATAAGGTCACCACTCAGTCTCCTTATCTCCAAGCTAAAGAGACCCAGCTCCCTCAGCCTTTCCTCATAAGGGAGATGTCCCACTCCCTTAATCATCTTTGTGGCTCTGCACTGGACTCTCTCAAGCAGTTTGCTGTCCTTCTTGAACTGAGGGGCCCAGAACTAGACACAATATTCCAGATGTGGTCTCACCAGGGCAAAGTAGAGGGGAAGGAGAACTTCTCTCGACCTACTAACCGCCCCCCTTCTAATACACCCCAGGATGCCATTGGCCTTCCTGGCCATAAGGGCGCAGTGCTGGCTCATGGTCATCCTGCTTTCCACAAGGACCCCCAGGTCCCTTTCACCTACACTGCTCTCTAACAGGTTGTTCCCCAACTTATACTGGAACCTGGGGCTGTTCCTGCCCAGATGCAAGACTCTACATTAATTTTTTCCCTGCCCAACTCTCCGGCCTGTCCAGGTCTCGCTGGATGGCAGCACAGCCTTCTGGTGTGTCAGCCACTCCTCCCAGTTTGCTGTCATCAGCAAATTTGTTGACAGTGCACTCTATTCCCTCATCCAAGTAATTGATGAATATATTGAATAGTACTGGTCCCAGTACTGACCCCTTGAGGGACTCCACTAGATACAGGCCTCCAACTAGACTCTAGCCTATCGACCACAACTCTCTGGCTTCTTTCCTTCAGCCAGTTCCCAGTCCACATCACTACCCCATCATCCAGTCCACACTTCCTCAGTTTAGCTGTGAGGATGCTGTGGGAGATTGTGTCAAATGCTTTACTGAAATCAAGGTAGACCACATCCACTGGTTATGTCCTCATAAAAGGCTATGAGGTTGGATAAGCATCACTTCCCTTTGGTTAAGCCATGTTGACTGGCCCTAATGACCCTCTTATCCTTGATATGCCTTGGGATGGCACCAAGGATAAGTTGTTCCATCACCTTTCCAGGAATGGAGGTGAGGCTGATCAGTCTATAGTTACCTGGGTCCTCCTTCTTGCCCTTTTTGAAGACTGGAGTGACACTTGCTTTCTTCCAGTCCTCAGGCACCTCTCCCGTTTCCCACAACTTAGCAAAGATGATGGAGAGTGGCCTAGCAATGATTTCAGCCAGCTTCCTCAGTACCCACGGGTGCATCCCATTCAGACCCATGGATTTATGAATGTCCAGATTGCTTAATTGGTCCCTAACCCAGTCCTCATCAACCAAGGCAAACTCCTCCATTTTCCTGACTTCCTCTGGGGCCTCAGCGGTACGAGGCTCTCCAGGACAGCCTCCAGCAGAGTAGACAGAGACAAAGAAGGCATTCAGTATCTCTGCCTTCTCTGTATCTTCTGTCACCAGGGCACCCACCTCATTCATCTGTGGGCCTACATTGCCTCTAGTGTTAGTTTTATCTGCCTTGTATTTGAAGAAGCTCTTTCTGTTGTCTTTGACCCCTCTCGCAAGGTTTAATTCTAAGGAAGCCTTAGCTTTCCTAGTTGCCTCCCTACGTCCTCTGACAACAGCCTTATATTCTTCCCAAGTTCAAGAATACATCTGTGCTTTGTACACTTACAGTTTTGGCAGAAAAGACATGGCCCGTGAATGGGAAAAGCACTCCTATATGCTCTGAGGTTTCAATGACCAGTCCTGCAATCTGAGAAACCTCAAAGGGAGTTCAAGTTCACTTTTCTTCTTTCATTAATAGAATGAAGAATGAGGGTTGTTTCCCTCAGTATGGCTGAACATGTAGGAGAAGAGCAAACTTTGGCCCTGCTGCAGACAAACAATTTCACAGAATCACAGAATCATGTTGGTTGGAAAAGACCCTCAAGAACATTGAGTCCAGCCATTAACCCAACATCACCACTAAATCATATCCCCTTAGAACATCATCTATATATTTTTTAGACACCTCCAGGGATGATGACTCAACCACTTTCATGGGCAGCCTGTTCCAATGATTGACAACCATTTGGTGAAGAAATGTTTCCTAATATTGAATCTAAACCTCCCCTGGTGCAACTTGAGGCCATTTCCGCTCATCCTATCACTTGTTACTTGGGAGAAGAGACCAACACCCTCCATGCTACAACCTCCTTTCAGGTAATTGTAGACAGCAATTAAGCCTCCCCTCAGCCTTCTGGTTTCTTTTTCAGTGCCCATGAGGTACTCACTTTGTAGAACAACCTGGAGAAAAGTGTAAACCAGGTGGCAAACCAGGACACACCACTACTATTAGAATAAAGGACATTATGCATAATGAGAAGCTGCAGCCCGAAATCAGGTTTCAACTTACTTTTACTAGACTCCCAAAATACTGAGTGCTCAATAAGCATAACATATTTTTTTGAGAAGACTCCAAAGATGCAGAGTATATTGATTTTTAAATTAAGAGCCGGAAAAAATTACTTTCTTTTTAAAGTTAAGTAAATGAAAATGCCCTTGTCTGTCTCTCCACTGTCTTGTGGCTCTTATATGAAGCTACTTTCAAAGGCAGACACAGTAACGTGACCTGAAGCTGGCATTGTTTTAAAACTATCTGACTTTCCTTCATTAAGTCTGACAGAGGGAAAAAAGCAGCTGAAGTACAAAATACTTGTCATCAAAGCATCCATATAAAATATGGATGATCACTTTTGACGGGAAACATATTATGTGTGAGCACCTGTGACATGTCATTATGAATAGATTCTCTTGACAGAGAAAACATTATGTGCAACTCCTCTGAGGTCAAGCTGTGTGTGTAAGTCCTTGAGACAGACAATACTTTATTACTGAAAGATGATAATTCTCTATAGCTAATATCCATTACATGGCAAATTTCCATCTCCCCTTGAACTCCAGAAATATTAAGTATAAGATAAAAGGTACTCCTAGTAATTTTCAAGGTTTCTACCTCTTTTCATGCATACACCTCATACAAAAACCAAAAAACAAAAAACCACCACCACTGCCACCAAAACTGGCAAAAAATAAAGTCTGTGGTTCCAAATGGATAATCATAGTGTTAGTATTATGGAGCAAGAAATAAGTTAAAATATGTAAGTCAAGCTCTATTTAAAGGTTGACTTCCTGCCATGTTATAACTCAATGTATGAAGCAAAACAACCTCTGGTTCTTGGAAATGCATAAAGCAAAAGTCTCCTTGAAAAGTCAGAATTGACATTTTAAATCAAGAAATACTTTTTTTCTCTTAAAAGCTGTTAAAAGGATCATTTTTTTATTGTCTCCTATTGTGCCTGGCATTTCTTTGAGTGCCGTAACTGTTTAATGAAGCTGTCTCTCATCTGCTTGCTCTGAATGCTGGGCAGACCCTTATTCTGGCTCAGGCAAGAAGCAAAGTAGGGACAGCCGAGTGCTCCAGAAATTGGTACTGTTTGAAAGCCCAGCACTGGGCTTTGACATTGAGCCTGGGAGAAAATAAATGGTGGAGGGAAAATATTTGTGTCTACAAAATGAAATAGCATGTTTGAAATAAGTTGTCTACAAGCTCCAGCCAAAGATCTCGTTCTCTTTACGTTTCTGCCTCCTCCCTCCCTGGTTCAGATCCAGGTGCTTGCCTGATCCCTGCCAATGTTGGGGCCAGTCCCTCCCCTGCTGTGGAAGCCAAGGGAGTTTGAAGGGATTTCAGAAGGAAACAGGGCAAACTCAGACTCTGAAACATTCATCTGCCACAGGGAAGGAACTTAACACTGCTGGGTACGCAATTGGCCCTTACTGTTCTTCTCTTGTTGCAGCAAGGTGTTAGTGCCTGCAGATCTCAAGCGCTCCAGCAACTGCACAGTATAACCACAAGGAAGCAACCAGAAGATTTACCCTTTTTTCCCCATATCAGACACGGTGAGCTCAGAATTTAAGTGATGTGCCACAAGAAGCTGGGAACAGAAACCCTCTCTGGTGAAATCCAGCCATGGAACACCTGATATAAGCATTACTTCAAGTTTCTATATTTAGATCAAAGTAGAAATGGGTAAGTAAAGTATATCCACTTCAATAAATACTCTGAAGTCTACAGGTGAAAAAGCACTAGGAGAGCATGGACCACTCCTGTTAGCCACAGGCTTTAGAGATGGTAAATGGGGTAGAGAGAGGTCCAGTCTCTTGGCAGAGGGGCGGGTGCTGTGTACTCGTGTGTTAGGTACTGGCTGCAAGATCAGGAGGTCTGGGCTTTAGCATTGCAAATAGGTCCAAGAAATGTTCTTGCTTGTAACCACTTGGTCTTTGGTGCAACCTGCTCCATTATAAAGACAAATAAAATTAAACATAAAAAATTCTCCAAAACCCTCAGAACTGACTTCTGTGAGGATGAGGTATTCTATGCACGGGCTGTTAGGAGCAGTGTCTGCCATTAGAGATGACCCTACCAGCCATCGAGCAGTCTACTCTCTTGTATTCAAATATTCACTGAGCACAGTGAAATCCAAGACTCTCAAGGATGGAAAATACAGCACAGCAATGGGCAAAGAAAATGGTGGGAGCACAGAGACCCACAGACAAGCTCTTCCCCATCTCTTAGACAAGCATCAGCCAGGCCTGCTGATTCATCAGATACAAAGTACATATGTGTAGGCTCATAGCTAGTTCTAGGTCCAAAATCCATCCCTTCCTCTTTCTTTTTATAAAACCTAAATACCAGAGATCAGAGAAGACACTAAGTTAATCTTGAACTATTCTCTTCCCCTGCCTGGCTTTAAGCCCTTTTTGGCTTGGAGATTTTTTTGTGCAAGCTGTTTGTACAGATATTAGTTTTAAGCCTCATTAGCAAATGAAATCACTGGGGATTTTTCTTTCTCAGGATATTTTCCAAATCCCTGCTCTGGAAACAATGAGTTGTGGTCTCTTTGTTAAAAATAGAAAGTTAGGGACAAGTAGCTGAATTTGAATCTGAACTTTCAATGACAAGACGATAGGAGATTTTCACGGCATGCAGGAAATAAGTTCTAAAACCTTTGGAATGAATTTTTTCTCCCAGTTGTACTTTATATCTATATATTTATGTATATATATAAAAATGTATGGGATGAAAAAAGCAGAATAAGAAAATACAGGAGGAATCCAGGTAGGCATATGTTTTGACAGCCAGAGGGAAAGCTTGGGGTAGAAGAATATTCTTCACCCATTTGTTGCAGCTAAGGTGCACTGCCTCATCGTCAATCTTCAATGACAAGACATCCATTTAGAGACTCAGTCTTGAAATGAATGTGCTAGACAAATGAAATCCATCTCTCCTAGAGAGCTGCTGTTAATCCTGGTTTCTCGGGCTTGCATGTTCTCACAGGAAATATTTTCACAGCAGAGTTGCTCTGGAATTCAGCCTCCCTGGTGGGCTGCCCCATGTCGCGACACCCAAGCCCTACCTCAGCTTTACCCACCACGCAGCACCCGTGTGGCCATTAGCCCTTGTGGTGGTGGAGACTGGAGGGCACATCCCATGGGTTCTTATGTCACTTGATTGCTCCCTGCATTCACTGGTGTTCCTTTCTCTCTCTCTCGCCTAGTGTCTGTGGCAGTGGCCTGAGAACAATACTTCATGTAACGCAGAACTACTTTCAATCATGCAGACCGTCTTTTAGGCAAACACAAACAGCGTTTGGCAGTGAGCTCTTCTAATGAGAAAGTCATTAAGGAATTCAATTTGCAAACCACAATGTATTTCCTCAGACTCTTTCTTGGACGGTGTTGCTCTGTGTGGAAATGCATTAGGAGCTGAATGCACAATGGTGGGGCAAAAACACTGAACCAGTGTGTAGGCAACATGCAGTGCTGACCAAGGAGAAAACCCAGGAGTGGTGAGACAGCACTATCAGAGCAAGTAAACATAGGTTTGATTATTTTGTATTATCTCTGCTAAATAGATTGCCAGGCTGGGCCAAGAAACCTGAGCTCAAGCTTGCAAGCTAAGCTCTGCTTGATAGCTTGGCCATAAATCATCCGTAGGGAGGTAAGGGACTTGATGTGTCATGATGGGGCATCAGCTGGGCTCTGTAGGGAAGGTAGACCTGTACACAGCAATTGCTACATTGGATTAGCCATGAGTTTTCTGGGGTGCAACTGAACTAGCAGTGATAGCTGAGGAATGTGGACTCTCTCTCCAGCCTCCCCTGGACCTACGGGAATCTGAGGTGACCTCGAAAGGAGAGGTAGCCGCAAAAGGAGCAAACAGGAAAAATCAGTCTAAAAGTCAAATGTTAAAGGCTTAATGTCTTCTGTTTCTCTTAGTGATTTGTGCTTCACAAATACTTCAGATTTCTTTCTAAGAGGATGGTAGCTCCTCCAGAGATGTGCCTGACTTAAATTTTCCTTCGGAGCATTGCTACCTTCTATGCTACAAAACACATAACAAAGAAGATCCTCAAGGACTGAAAAAAAATTTCCTCAAACGTTTGCCTGGCTTGACATTATATTTTCAACCTCCAGAGGCACTTCCCATATGAGGGAAAAGAAACCAACCTGTTTTGTTCGCTAAGTGTCAACAGTTCTAAAAAGCAACAGAAACATGAGTATGGGACTGTCCCACAATCTCAGGCAGTATCTGTAGTGGTGTCTCTGAGCAAGGAGACCTGCAGCCCAAATGCCCAAAATCTCACTGGGGAATGCCTCATCTTTATTAAACACATGTCTGGCAAAGTGATCCTGAAAATTAAGTATACTGGCTGCCAAAACACGTTTCCCCTGAATTTGGTTAGAAAGAGCATCAACAGTCTTAAAAATCTCACCAGTGGTGCAGAGTTTTAATGCAGTTTCCTAGCATCTTCAGCATAACAGAAATCAGCCGCAGCAACCACAAATGACTCCTTCTCATTCCAGGGAGTTTTATAAATAAAACTCATGGAGAGAGAAGAGAAATTGATTTTTTTTTTTCTTTTTCCCCCACATGCTATGGAGCACCAACAAAATCACAGAATCATAGAATCATAGAATCACAGAATAGTTTGGGTTGGAAGGGACCTTCAAAGGTCATCTAGTCCAACCCCCCCTGCAATAAACCAGGACATCTTCAATTAGATCAGGTTGCTCAGAGCCCTGTCCAGCCTGGCCTCAAATTTGGGGATCCAGGAAGTTTAGCAAGTATCAGAATCAAAGAGGATCCCTGAGGCAAGGTGCCTTAAGCACCCTGGTAGTGATGGTAAGGTAGGACAATGTCATGCAATACCTTCTCTCATTGAGTTCCAAATCCTGTAAGCAACTATAGATCTTACTTTTAAAGTCAGCTGTAGTTGTTTCCAAATACTCAGCCTTCAAGACCATACATTATGAATCCTCTCTAAAAATGGAAAACTGAATTATATTCTGCCCTCCTTGCTGTCTAGATAAAATGACCTATTATAGAAAGGAAAGTATGGGTTCTATAAAGACTAGTAACCTAATAGTTGTATAACCTAATAGTTGTATAACCGATGTGTCATGACACTTGTCAGACTCAGCTACTTGCAAATAAAGCATCTGTGCTGAGATAAAAAAAGGAGGCGTGAGATTTGGAAAGAGATTATATTTGATGCACATATATTTAGACAGTATTTTAATACTCTAATCCTGCAAGATGCCATAACGAAGATCCCCAGTTGATTTTACACTGTTCATATGCACACAAAACTCTAAAAACAAAGTTGTCAATGTCCCATGACTCCCCAATCTCTTCCGTAAAAGACACGCATGCTTCTATCAAGTAAAAAAGCACAGCTGTTTATTGCATATGGTAATTCTTTGAAATATGCCATCTTTCTTCTTGATTTTCTGCTAGATACTAGCATTCCATCTATCATTTGTGTGTTTCTAGCAAAGCTTGTTGGTGTTCAGGTTGTCCTAGTGGTAGCACAGCCTGTCCCCCCAGTTTGCTTCTCCCCTTTTGTTACTGTAAAATACTGGAGATTTATATTTTTGTGTGTTACACAGATGCTTGTATACTTACAAGCTGTAAAAGAATCACTCGGGTTATACTGTCAACATTACACAACTACAGTAGCATTTGCAAGTTTCTCGTTTCCCACAGGGTCTTTTGAGACCAGAGTTTTTCTCTCAAAGTTTGTTTCAGAAACCACAGAAAGAACAGCAGGATGTAACAGATTTTACTTTCCATGCTGGGGCCTAGAGAGAAGAGTTTAGACAGCAAAAGCCTGTAATCCCATGTTGAAGCTATGATTTTGTACTAACATGTTTACGGAGTTAAAAATTAATAAGCCAGACAGCACCCAGCCCACTACCTTGACCAAAGATGCACTTTTGGTCAACTACTTAAAATACTCTCAATTTGGTATATTTTCCTAAGTGGAACTGACCAAAAGTTTGTCCTGAATGAAATATTTTTTTTTTCTGTGTAATGATTAAATTCATATCATACTGAAGCTAACTGAAAGCCCTGAAGTATGTTGTTTGCAATGGAACTGTTCTAGACTGATGCCTGCAAACATTGAAGCAGAACCTGTCTCCTTAAATACAAGTCTCATGTCAAGATTTGAACCCAAAGTATAGAAACTAAGAAGTATCACAGTGCTGGAAGGTCTCTAAAATTTTTTTTCAACAGTTTGTAACAAGGGGAAATGCTGATCTCAAATTTCCATAAAGGAAAAAAGGGTAAACTCTCAGGCTGACTGGACCATCCGTCAGTGACACAAAATATTGTTCAAAATTCCAAGTTTAGATTAGTGATTAAAATAGTAGCTCTAGTGACTGCTTCTTCGCTGTAGTGCTGTGCAGTGATGCATACACTGTCAACACTCAGCAAATGATGACCCAACTATTTTCACATTTCTTTCATGCTACTAGGACCCATGCCAATCTAAAAAAAAAAAAAATAAAGTAGTCAAAGGGTTTTGAGAGCAAAATATGAATAGTATGATATGAAATTGAATTCAGCTCTGATGGAAAACAGACAAGAGACTTCAGCATCAGTCAGCTCGGACCCACTGACGGAAGTCTTGGCCCACCAAAGTCAACAGCAAAACTCATGCGAAGAGATGGGGTGAGGATTTTGCCGAGTTGTTTATCCACATTAGGGTAGTTGTGGTTTGGACTACAGTTATCTGATTTTCAGAAGGCAGTGTGATTGGATGGCCTGTTTTGATTGGGATTAAATACTAGGATGGGCAAAATTTAAGTAGGTGTCTGATTCCTGAGAAACTGGCTCAGTTCAGCAGCTCCGTGGGCCTCACTCTTCTTGTGAAGTAACTGTGAATGGCACGTAGTTAGGGCTTGTTTCATCACCCCTTCTGCCTGCTGTCCTCCCTTTGAAGTCTGAGCCTTCTTCTCTCCTGATTGGCTTCACTGCCTCACACACTGACCCACATGAAAGAAATTTAGTGCTTACACCAAGCATCGTTCACTTCCGCCAAACCATAGTACCTCTAGCATCACTGCAGTGATACACAGCAGGCAGGTTACAGTCAGCCTAAAGCCACGCTAGGAAGTATTTGAGCTGAATTACTGGGGTGGTGGTGATGAAATCAAGACTATCATCCATTTTGTGCTCAAGCAGGGATACAATTCATTTTTTGTGCGGTGGCATACCACTGCTTCTAAGAGGATTTGCGTGCCTATCAGCTCGGTTAATTGCAAGATAAAGTGAATTAAAACTGCTTGGTGGGGTTTTGTTTTATTTTGTTGTTGTCATTTGGGGTTTTGTTTATTTGTTTTAATATAACATCTGTAGAAGTATGTTTGTTATCCCAAAACCAACTAACAGTATAATGCTGACACACCAAGCCTTCCAGACAGTTAAATTAATTGAAAGCTTATGCACAGGCTATATTTGAAAACAGAGGCTGCAGACTGTGTGGGGTTGTTGGTGACTGTCGCAGCCAGGCATCGCGCAGACCAGGCGAGCTCCAGGCAGGCGTGTGGGCAAATGGCAGGCAGCACTGTTATGGCCTCAGCGGTGGGTGAACCCATCAGTCACAGCTTTCCCTCTGAAGCTCATTCACCCACAGCAATCCTATTGGGTGTGTTAGTGGTACAAAGAGATCTGGGCAGAAAACAAAATGCCTTTTTGCCCCTTTGTTATTTCCTCCAGTGTAGAAGACACCCCCCATGGCTGTTGGGTCAGCACAGGATGAAGGTGGGTCCCCTGTACCCACCTTCACCCATGCTCTTCCCACCAAGAGGAGCCTCATGGCCACCACCTCCCTTGCAACCTAAGGCTGAAAGCTACCAGGTTCCTTTGGCCTCCTGAGGATGCCCTGGAGAGGATGTGCAGCAACTGGGACATTGTTTGAATTGGTTAAAGGTCTCTATGAATGTTTTGCTCTTCTCTGGTGTCTGCCTGGGAGGATCACATCTATAGCAGATGATGGGAATGCTGTTTCACAAGGATTTTTGAAAGCAGGATTCATGTAAAATTTCCATAAAATGAAAAAATATTAAATATTCCACAAAAGATTAAAATATAGATAATCCACTTCACTTTCTTGGGAATATTTGGTTTCAGTTTAACATTTTAGAGCACTCATATTACATAAAATAATTCAAAATTAAGGGCCCAAGATGAAAAAATAATTCAGGTTGAAATCTCTAAAAAATCAGTGCCAGAAGTTATTAGAGGTCTTTTTTAGTATTATGCAAAATACTTCTTTTTTATTCTGAAACAAAATTAAGCCAAAGTTTTTTTAACAAAATACTTCTGTCTTTACAGTTATGTGTTCTATTGGAATTTTATTCTGTCAATGATTATCCAAGCTGCTTTAATGTGAAATAAAAATAATAACATAAGGGTGATAAGGAATGGTGTGATATAGCATTTTAATTTAAAAGAAAAAGGAAGTGCTAAAGTAAAAAAATAAACTGAGGCCACCTATTGACAATACTAGGCTAAAACAAACAAACTAACAAACGAAGTTGTGCATATAAACCTAAGAATTTAACATCTAGGAAATGTTGAGGTTAGTGTCATAAATGCCATTAAATATTTTATTCGAAAACCTGTAAAGTCAATATTTTGAAACCACTTTAAAGTTTTTCTACAACAGAGAAAAAGTATGGGAAAAAGCCTGATGCATCTTTAAAACCAGTTTAACCTAAACTGAAGACAAAAGCATTTTAAAAGATTAATAGTTAACTGTAACTTTTAGGGATGACTGTAAGATATTTGTCTGATATCTTATTCAGTGTTGCCGATGCACATTCGGAGTGGTATCTGATGCTTTTTATATACAATTGAACAAGTGGTCTTAAAAATATACTTTTGCTAAAGTATAATATTTCACCAATAAGAGTGGTAGGAGTCACATAACTTAGGCTGAATCACAGCAGCATCCTGAGGGTGTATTTTTAACCTTACGCTTCACGTGCAAGTACAAATCTGTGTGACACCTCTTCCTATCCAGCCTGCTGTACAACAGAATGATCCGTTTGCTGTTTCGTGGCCTGAGAGAGCTGCTTTTTCAGGTGTCGGATGCCTTAGCAAGCTTGCAAAATAACCTTAGCACTTTGCAACAGTTCTCCATTGGAGAACATTTTTCTAATAACTCCAGTAATATGGAAGAAAGGACTGTTCAATTCTGTTTTGTCATGCTGTAAAATAATTAAGCTGATGCAGAATAAATGGTAGAAATAGAACTGTCTAATATAAGTTATACCAACAATTAGCCAGGCTTCGGTGAAAGCCAAACATCCCCTAGATATTAGAAAAACATGAAATCACAGCAGTTATTTTTAAAGCATCCAATATGATGAATATTTGGCAGCTCCACTGGTGGCTAGTGGCTTGCGGCACCACGTTGGGCTGCCATGAGACAGGGCTCGGATATGAGATGACCGCAACAACACCACTCCAAATGCTGGGCTGCTGCAGCAAAAATAGTGATAAAAAATGACACTGGCAGATGCCAAAAAGGAAGAAGTGAAAGGAGAGGTTGAACTATGCTCTGGTAAGAAAACATCCTTCTTAAATGACTCCTTGGCCTCATTGAGTTGCATGAAGCAAGTCAAGCAGTTTGCTCACACAAAGAGGTAGCAGTTCCCTACAAGTACATAGCCCCAGTGACAGCAAGCAGAATTGTACATAGAGGGGTTTCTGTCCTGGGGTAGAATGATGGACCTAGTTATCAACCTGTAATCTGTAGACCACCAGAGGTCTGCATAATGTTAGAAATTGGGTAAAATTATTATGATGGTATCAGTTCCCCGCCCCCAAAGCAAACATACTCACAGATGGTGTGAATCTTGGGGACAGAAGTTGGACTTGATGGTCCCTGTGGGTCCCTTCCAACTCAGGACATTCTATGATTCTGTGATATACACAGTCCAGTACAGAAGTTGCCTGCTTATGGTCCCCTTCTAGCATTGGAAAGTTAAAAGTGTTGACATCTACATTTTCAAACCCAGGGCCTCCGGTGAGACAACTAATCTCTTGCTTCATTCCTGCATACATAACCTGATTTTTCAGAGTGCCTGTGGAAGATGCAGATGGTCAGAGGTCTGAAAATGCAGCTATTTATTTAGCAGTCCACTCAAAGGATTGCTGCTTCATTTCTAGACCCAAAATTTAAAGTTTTGACCTTGTCATTTTTGGGCTTCAGTTCCTTCATCTGCAAAGGAGAAATGATACCTATCTCTTAGGAGTGCTGAGGTGTTTAATTCATGGATGTTTACAATATGTCCTCAGCTTTGGCTGAAATTCCTGGCTTCTTTGCTGACATTAGCTTTTGTGTGTGATTCTGTTCCTGGCACCGCATTCAACCTTGCTTTGTATGAGATCCTCTCATATATGTCAGAACCAACTCCTAAGTCATGGGTGCAAGCGTGGTAACAATTTATTGTACACTCACACAACTTTTCCATGCATGGATTGCAAAGGCGGACTGAGACAAGTTGAGAAGCCAGGTCTTTTAACTTTCTGATTTCTGCTCTGTGACTGAAGAGATTAGATTATTGGAAAACATGCTATTAGCACTGGCTTGCAGCCAACGGGTCTGCTATGCATTCTGCATGGGGTGCTGTACTCGCTGTAAATTAAGAAAAAGAGCTGGGTAAGTTACTCCAGGAAGGAATGTTCCCTTTGGGAATTGGCCACAGCAAATGAGAGCTGTAGTTGGTGAGCAAAGAGTACAGGGAGAAGAAAAATAACAAAAAAGGTCAGAAATTTCAGGGAAATAAAAGGCCCTTTTTCTCCTCTGTATGGAGTACCAAGTTAACAAGCTTTAATGCTTGTTGTTGTCTTTTATGCTGCTTTCTGCATACCCAGACCCAAAAGAAAAAAAAACAAAACAATTACTGTGTAAGCCCATGCTTAAATTCCTCCCCATGTGAAAAAGCACATCAGCATATGGATACCTTCACACATGTGTTACAGACCCCTTGACTTCAATTAGACTTAAATACCTGATTAAAATTAAGGACACATTCTTGAATAGAGGCTCATGTGCTTGTAGCAGACATATATCTTCCTGAAGTAGACAAAGGACTAACTCTTAACATACTGAATTTGAAAATAATGCCTTGAACTTCTCGTCTGTTAACTAATTCAAAATTTAAACTATTTTTCGATTTTTAAGTTTCCCATATTTGTAGGTAACTTTGTAGTAGAGAAAATAAAATATCAAATGTTTTCAACATCATGACTATGTTTTCATGGTGTTCCACAGAGCAAAACCATTATTCTTTTCTCCTTATTTAAAAGATTAAAAAATAAATTCTCTTCCCTAGTTCTGCAGAGAAAAGGATAGCTATGTGAATTCAAAAGGCTTATGAAAGGCTTCTGGTGCTACTTTAATTCATTAACCTTTTAAAATTAATGTTCATTCATTTTAAATCACTGCCATTATATCTGAGAGTAAGATTCCTAGAGTGCTTGCAGTTAGCACCTCTATTTCTTTGTGTCTCACCAAGAGAGCCAACACAGATTATTATTTCATTGCTTTTTTAATATGACGATTTTGAACTTTGAGATTATTAAATAATTTTTAAGAGGCTACTAAACTATATCCTAATAGGAAGGAAAACAGATTGCTTTGATTTCAGTAAGGATCGAACTGGTGTCCAATATAAGGAGACTCAAAGCCTACTCATTAATCTCTGAAGTATACTTTTCAGCTTAAATCTGCTGTTTACTATGTAATACTTTCCATACCAACATCATATGTAACACTCCATATGGAAAAAAGACAGTACAACAAAGGTGTTCTCACAGAAAATTAGAAAGAGGTGTTCAAAGGGGAGCCAAGTGAAAAGGAGTCCAAAAGATCAGAGAAAATGGTTACAAAGTTTTTCACAGACATGTGAAGAAGACAATAAATATAATTATTGCAAACTATATTGTGGCTTCAGCCATGCTTAAAAAAAAACCCGACAATACGACACAACCAAATAGCAACAGTAGCAGTAAGACTCCAAATATATGTGCGGTTCTGTAGGACCTTTCACCCTGTGGTCCTCAGGGCACTTTATGGCAATCAAGTAAGATACAGCTCCATGACGCAAGTAAATGCTTTAGGGGTCATATTACCTGTCTCTTAGGTGACTGCAGCAGCTCTTTAACAAGACATTTGGGGAAGAAAGGGAATGCACCGCCTGTTTGATAGCTCCTATAGCCAGTCTGAACTAAGAAATCTGGGATACGTCTAGGGCTGAAACAGTATCTCTTACCAGCAAACCCAGCATGATTGCTATTGGTCTTGTTCTGCAAGGAGGAGACACAGCCATCCCAGTGCCCACGCTGAAGCAATAGGTCAGTACTGGGAATTCAAAAGGGTCAGTGCATCACCTCATTGCTGTTTTATTCTTCTGAAGATCTCTAAGCTTTGAAGTGTTTTGATGCTACATAATGCCTGAGAACTGCTGGCAGCATGTGGGGCACAGGCATGAGGGAAAGTGGCACCGAGATGTATTCATGATCTTCAGTTTCACCAGGAACATAGTTGCTTGGTCACAACATACAAATACCACTGTGGTAGACCCTGCTCCAGTTCTTTTGTTATGCCTTAATAAGCAAAGAACAACTCCATTAAAGTTTAACACCACAAGAGCTACACTGGCATAGAACAGGGCTAAGATCAGATACATTAAAGCCTTGGTGATGCCTATTTTTAGAGATAAAAAAGCACGGTAAAAAGTGCATCTAACTTTGTGGAGTTTTTCTCCAAAACCAGACTTGGCAGAGGCACACTCTACAACAGCACCTCTTTCTCCAGATGGAAAAAAAATGGTCAGTCTGTAATTAGTGCTCCCCTTAAAATATCAGACGCTATAAAGCTGTCTGCTACTGGAAGTAAAGATGCAATGGATCAAAGATTGGAAATTGGCATCAGTGAGTCTCAACTGCATTATCCACGGCAAATTTCAGAAAGGTTTGATAGTTAAATCACTGCAGCAGTCTCAGGGAGGCAGTATAATCTCAGTCACATGTATGCTTCAAAAAAGAGGCCAAACATCTTTCTAAACACATGCTGTATTTTAACCATAAATTATCGTGCCTGAGAAAGCAACCATTGAGAGGGTCCTAGAGTTTTTGCCAGGCACCTTTAGACATCCCTCACCGTCGTACCCCTGGCTAGGTGCTACATGCACTGGCAAGCCAGACATTTGTTACCGTTTTGCCTTAAGACAGCATCAGCAATATCATAGTTTTCTTACTCACAGTGAGATGTATTATGTTCATGAATCTGATTCTGATGACATAAAAAAAAGGGAATGAAATAATTGTGGATAAAGGCAAATAAAAATGTCATATTTTTAATATAGGGTGATGATCCAATATTTTCTTTGTGATTTGAGAACTACTTGCTTCACAGGAGTTTTCAGAAATAAAATAAACTTCAGTTTCCTTAAAACAAACTCCACATTGTTGCCTTATGAACAAAATTGGATTTTTATGTCTCATAAGGTTTCAATGTAGCATATCTGCTGGATGAGGCATCAGTGTAAGCAAACAGATGGTGGGAGACTTGTTGATTTTACCATGATATATTTGTGCAGGATAGAGAGGGGGAGAATCTCAAGAAAGTATCCTTTTGATTTCACATAATTTTCTCTGTCTGTGTCTTAGCCACTTGTCTAACACAGTTTAGCATTCATATGAAATTAGTGGTGAAATAGAAAAAAAGTATTGGTACCTTTTCATTTTTTAAAACCTAAACATGTATCTAAAATTCTTCAGCAATGTGGTATCTTCCTCAGTTTGTTTATTCTTTATATCACAGGAAATTAAGAGAGCACTAATAAATTAGTATTTGAAAGAGGATGTAAAAACAGAATGTTGTTTCATGCAAAAATTGAGTGAAATGATGAAATACTTCTTTTTCAAAAAGAAGGAATAATAAGCCAAATTATTCACTGCTCCTGTGTTTTCTGAACGATAGCATACATTCCACTTTGTTTCTTCAAACTATTGTCTCAGAAGAGCGTTTAAGATGCTGTCTTGTGTGGAACTTGGAGACAACATTACCTTAAACAGCATATTCCCTCAGCCAGCATGGGTGTGAGTAAAAGAAGAAAAATTACATTTGCTATTATAGCCTCTCTTTTTACACTTTTCTTTCAGCCCCATTGTGCTGTGGTTCCTGTTCTGGAAGTGTGGGGCTGGATTCCCCTTCTCCCCCGGGTATGCATTCACACCTGGGCTAAGTGGCTGTAAAGTGCTTCTATTGTCAATTGGTTGTTTAACATTCGAAGTGCATGTGCTTATGCTGTAACCGACTATACAGCGATGGAATAGCAAATTTTGAGAAACAATTGTTTTAATGGTGATTATTGCATTGTAAGATAAGTGGGAATAGCCCACAGCATCACAAACTCCAGGGGAAACATTATTTCAGCAATCCCCGTGAAATGTTGTATAATTAAAATGTCTGCTGCCCTTGAACATTCAAATGTGGCTCCAGACTAGGAATTACAAGCTCTGGAGGTTCAGTTCCCTTTCAATTACATTTTAGCACCTCTGAAAGATTATATAATTTTAAAAATTAGGATGCCTGCACTTAGCGACCCATGTTGGGATTCATCTCCCCTGGTTGTAGACACTGAAGATCATTGAAGCAGCTGTCCAGGCTCCTCAAGTGTCAACGCTGGTCTTGTTGGGTTTAACTTTTCTATGGACAAAGAGGAGGAGATCCTCTGGGTTTGGGAACACCAGATGTTGTAGACAGTGGTGGCAAACAGAAACTTCTAGGGCTCAGTCCATCTGAACTATCTTAAACCTCTGCCTTAAAGGAGGTGGCCTTGGAACTGCTAGTCTGATGACCAGCTCAGTTGTTAGTGTTTATGCCTTCAAAACCTTCAGTCTAGGCAGATGGTCAAATTATTTATTTGTGTAAAATGTCACTGCCCTGTAAAAAATCAACAGAGCTCTGCCAAATTATACAGTGGAAGATTTGTTCCTTTAGGTACGTAAGAGGTCTGACCACCTGGAATTCAGCAAGATTTGCAAGTGATCTGTGTGTCTTAAAATGAGATCACTGCTATTGGCTTGTCTTAGAAGATAACTTATCTGTGTCCTTTTCACTTTTTGAAAAATTATGACAATGCCCTCTTGCAAACCTGTCAAGAGGTTCATTATGAAAAATGAACCGATATTTGTACAGTTTTTGAAAGGTGTGTTTTTGCTATTGGTTCTTATCGTTATAATGTTAAGGTGAATACAGTCACTGAAGGGACTGTTGTGCAGAATAGCTCCAGTTGCTCTGAGCTATCCAAGCTCACTATCATAGAAACACTCCTTACTAATGTTCCACTTCCTTAAAGACACTATATAGTATGCCTCTCTATAGCTTTTCTAGAGCATGAGCACCTCTTCTGCCTGACTTCCTGAGTCTCCCGTATATGCACACATGGAGGTACAAAAGATAAATTGCTTTACATCCTATCTGACGCTTATCATTCTTGACACTGTCGGGGATCTCAGGACAACTCCCTCACCCTTTCCTGCTTTTGGCTACTGGCCCTAGAGGTGGAAGAGTGTCGGCACCTGGAAGCCTATAAACCAGTTCAGAAAGACCAAGGCCTAAAGAAGACTTCATGGCTTTCTATCTCCTGCTTTGGACATGAACAATGTGTAATGCAAAGCCAAACCCACCCTGTGACAGCTGTTCTCTGTCAGACAACTATGTGACTTCAGCTGAACGTCAGAGATGGCCCTGCCTCAACAGCACCTTGAAAAATGTACTGTACCCACTGGAGGCAGGCACATTGAAGCCTATGCTTCAAGTCCATCTTATGGTTGGGAACTGGTCATAACAACACATTTACTTCATTCGTACTGGGTACTGGGAAGCTGGAGCAGATGTTACCCTCCTCTTCATTCTTGACACCAGCCCAACATCTGAACTAGTGAGGAGGCTGTTAATAACTTCTTTTGCCACCAGCCTTTCTGTTTAACTTGCCAAGGCCTGCTTCAGGTGATCACAAGCACTGTATCTTCCCCTTTTCTTTCTCTGGGAAACCTGCAGCACCCAGCTTTACCTTGACAAGTTTAATCCTTCTTCCCTGCTGTGACACTGAATCCAGCAACTCTGTAAGACATCACAATCAGTGATGGAAGTACCCAACAAGTCAACAAGTTCCTGCTCAGCACCTTACACCCAACTCTCTCAGTTACACAGCTTGCTTTTATTTATAATATTTCTTCAGTAAAGATCTAAACTTGCATACAGAAAATGCTCACTCAAGTTTGAAAAGTCAGATGTGGCTATGGAACTAAAATGAAAGAATAAACAACACAGATAAAAGCTAGAAACTATCTAGACATTTTCTTTAAGGTAGGGGACAAGAAAGTAGAAGGGAGCTGCTAGTTTAAAAAGTGAGGACTAATACCTTACATGCATTATTTCTGAGTATCAGACATACTACCCTAGGAAAGCATTATGGCTGGCTTGGATAAGCCCCAGGCCTTGTTGCTTGCAGAACCTAACCAGTGCAAGGAGGACACTGGAGCCAAGTCTTGTGATCCATTTTTTACCTCATCTCTGTTGGAACTGGCACATTCTACTTCACCACAAACTGATGGTATATAATGTAATTTAAATGAGAAAAAAAAAAAAAAATCAGTATCACCAACTTTTGTTGGGATAGAAAATTATGCTATAGTATGTACACGCATAGACAAATGCCTGCTGTTCAATGTGTTCCTAGAATACAATGTATTTTTTCTGCAAATAAATTGGCTAGAGTGTAGATGTGTTTCTGCATCTTTATTCATCTCTATTTGTTGTAAATATAGCCTTTTCTATCCTCAAAACTGAGTCCACTGGAAAGTAACTACTGTCAGCATTAATTCTCAAGTATCTCGTCTTCAGCCCCAGAACAGTGTTAGCGTTCATCTCTGCTACGGTCACACTGCACAGTGAACATTTTAGATGCTTTACAGTCAGGATCATTTTAGAATACAATAAAAGTTACAAATTCCACCAGAACAATGCTTGTCTTTTTCCCTGTAATACACGATGATTGTCACTACATTTTGGAGGGGGAGGGAGTGTGGGATTTTGTTTGTTTGTTTGCTTATTTTCCATATTTTTGGGGCAGACCTGAGAAAGGAAAAGAAGTCCAAACTGTAGCTCTGAGTACTTTTTGCAGCCTGACACAGATAGTTTCATATACATTGGACAGGATAGCGCACTCTACCCGATGCTGTCTAGAAGATTTGTGAGCATGGTGCACACATTACAGAATGCTGTCTCTGCACTGCTTATTTATAATGATAACACACTGATGCTCAAATTACACTGTGTTCTGGCTGCTGCCTTCTATCTTGCCCTTTCCTACAAGCAGCCTAGAGGTAGGACTTTCATACACATTTGTAAAGCGCCTATTGCTGCAAACATTAATAAGAGCTATCACTTAGGAGCAGTTACTTACACTTTGTTTAATCTCTAATGGATTCTTCTAAATATTTACAGTAGAACAGTTGTTAGACCAAATGCTGGAAATTACTGGCAACTTCCCAGCAGCCAAAAAGGAAAAAAGAGGAGAAAAGGAACTCATTCGTTGCATTTTTCTGTGGGGTTGTAGTAAGTCAGGGTCTGCATTCTGTAACTTGGTGGCACTGAGCAAGGATGGTCCAGAGAATTGTGCATACACCAGCCTTGAGTTGTGTTTCAGTCACGAAAATCTGACTGTATTGCTAATCTTGAGGGAAGTGACTGTTTGCTTTGCAGACCCTGAGGTAAATAAAGTGTCTGAAAGGCCAGTGGCTGCTGCAAGAGGTAGAGCAGCCCCAAACTATTTGGGGGTGTCAGCAAAGGGCACGGTGCTCTTTGCCGTTGGTTGCATCATGCCCTGCAATTGGGCAGCTCTTGGCTGTTTCATTTGGAGCCTGAAGTGTTCCCCTGTTGTTGTGGCTCCCCAGCACAGACTGATTGCAGGCACATGAACTATATAGAAGAAAAATAAAGCTAAGCCCATGAGGCTGAAAGAAAGCCTTTGGTGGGCTCCATCTCCACAGTCCCCACCGTTGCCTTGGCTTTGATGTGCAAGATGTGTGTGAAGGAGGTATGGAGCAGGAACGAAAGGATGAGCAGCAGTGGGAGTCTGTGGCTCCTGGGAGGGACCTGTGTGTCATCATCAGCTGTCTGGCAGGTCGCCCACCAGGCCATCCAGCTGTGCCAAACAAGTGGGGCCCTGGACAGGCGGGAGGAGGGGATGGTGGCTGCATTGCTGCTTTACAGCTGACAGAATTGCCAGCACATGGGAGGGGGACCTGAGACAGGAGACACTTGCTTGGCTCGCTCTCTCCTACTGTGGCACAGCAGGCCTGTACTTAAATAAAAAGGCTTGAAAGATTGTTGTCTTGCTTTGGCAAAAATTCCATTAATATGAAAACAAGAGCTTTACCTGAATAAGGATCTGCAAAATTGTCCAGATATAGAAGTTTTCTCTAGTATTTGCTGTTGTAAGGGCCTGTCCTAATTTTGAGACTTGTATGTGTGTGTGTGTGTGTGTGTCTGCATGTGTATGAATGCATGTGTGAGAGAGAGAGAAATCTCACTGCCTAAAACTGTTCTGCCAAGATAAACTTTGGAGCATTTTATAAATTAACTCTGCTCTATGTGTTTATTTTTCTTTGGGAGATTCTAAAAGGAGACTGTTCAACTCATCTTATTAGGGGCAGCATATTTTTTTAAAGGGAAAAATAAGTTCCTACTCTGCACTGGAAAGTATTTGCTATTTTCAGCTAAAAGTATTCTTTCCTTCTGACCTGGCATATTAGATAAGATTTATATTTCTGACCTGACATTAGGTAGTTAAGATTTATTCTTCTATATTAACTTTACTGAGCTTGCAAGCTATTCATTTACAGCATAGGGAATGTATTTATGGCAGAAGCAAAGAAAGTTCACTACAAAGTAGTAAAATATGTTGTTAGGAGTGTCCCATAGACTGATGAAAATTGTGAGTACCCTTGCAGCTGGCTCCCTTCTGGCTCTTTTTTCCTCCTTTGTTATTTCAACTTTAAAACTTGAATTTGAAGTCAGTATCGATGGTGAATAACTTAAAAGAGTCCAGATGATTCTAATATATCCGCATATATATACATACGTATATGCTGTGATTGAGAGGTGCAGGGAAGGGGATAACAAGTGACTTGAATTCTCTTCATGTTCTGCTGGCAATGACCCAGGCATAAGTAACGTTGGACCTTACTCTCCTGCCAGTATAAATCAGGAGGAACTCCACTGAGGTACAAAGCTGGTGTGTGAGTGAGAGCTGAATCAGATCTAGAGCTTTCCTATATCCAAAGGTGTGGGCCCAGGCAATCTGTTAATGTCCAATTGACTTAAAGAGGAGAACCGCAGACTATGATGGAAACCTGGAAGCACTTCAAGCCTCTATAAGACAGAAAGTTGGAAAGTTAAATGCCTTCTATTGAAATCAATGACAAAACCTCCCATTAAATTCAATAGGAACAGAATCAGGCCCTAGAAATGGCTGGAAGCCAAAGAACTGGATGGCTCAAGAAATAGGTAATAGGAGCTGATGACTTTCACCAATAAATCACCAATGCAAACCTGGCTGTGCTTCGTTTAGACTCAAAATTGCTTTCATCTGATGTTTGTTTGAAACTGTACGCATTGTAAAACCTTCAAGAACTGGCAGTTGTGATAGCTGTTTCAGCAAGAGGCCGATGGCTGGATGGGTGTGTTATCTCCTCCGTCCCCACGTCATCGGAGGGAGTCCATCTTAAAGAGAAGCAAGAAGCACTGACCTGCCTATAAAGAGAGCAGTGCTTGGGCTCTGCTGTTAACCAGAGATTTTCTATTTCAGAAGCTGCCAGACTAACTCTGTAAATCCACTTAGACTGAATATACTGGGGGAGGGGGTTATGGCTCCACAGCAAGCCAAGAGGAGGAGTACATATTTCCATTTGTAGACATTATTCAACTGTTGTCACAAGAGAGAATAGAGATGTGCAGAGCTTTGAGGAATTAAATGTGTTGGAGAAAGGGCTCGGCATAGGGAAAGTTAAGACAATCAGCCATTACGACAGCTGGGAATTGCTTATAGAGTGCAGCAAGCAGCGCTGTGTGCCTTGCAGTTCGGCTGATGAATTCTGCTGCCGATCCCTTCTGCAACACTGCATCGCTCTGCAGCTGAGGAGGATGATTTTGTAAATTGTACAAAACTGAGACCAGTTGCCCTGCCATCCATCATGGTACTCCCTGACAAAGGTGTGGGGAAATGCAAAGCATTATAAAGGGGACTTTCCTCTCCTCAAATATTTTGCAAACAGGGAAATTTTTCTGCTGGTCCCTGAAGGGTCCTGTGCTGCTGCTTGGAGAGCAATAGACAAACGGTGAATATTTTCGTGTCTGTGCTTGGTCAAACAGCAATAGCCATGTTTGATGTCAACTGACATATTCAGAATAGTTCACCGCTTTCCAAACTCCACCCTTCGTATTCTTATATTCGATAGACCTCAGGGCTATGTACTCTATTACAGTATACAAACTTTTCAAGCTCCATCCTTACTTCTACCAGGCCATGTCTGACAAATGCTCCAAGGATTCGCATCTTTCTGTATATGCAAAGATTCATAGCTTGTTTTTACAATCTGTCTTTCTAAATCAAAGAAACTATTACTGTTTCATTTCTCTCACCAAGAAAACCAATGCTATCATCAAGTCATCACACCACAGCTCAAAGGCGTCTATTCTCTTTCCACCATTTCTCCTCAATACCCTGGGCTCAGAACCATAAGTTGCAATAGCCTGTGGCTTGGCATCAAAAGGGGAAAGTATGCCAAAGAGGAAGCTTGCTTATGGGTACTCTTAGGGGAATGAGGAAGACATAACACTATGGGAATGTTATTTTGGGGTGACACTAAGGAAGAACAGGAATTGACAGGGTGATAAGAACATTTAAGAAAGTTATTTTAAAAATTCAGTCATACAGCTTACTTAGTTCTGGTGTGTCTGCTCTGGTTCACTGCTTTCACCTGCTAGTTCTTGTTTTCAGTGGGCTTGGGTTGGATCCAGCTGTATTATGGATAGTGAGAAGGACATAGACCATGCCTGTATTACATCAGGCAGGCTGATGGAGTTGATCTAGAGTTCCTCTACCACTTGCCACTTCAGACAATGTAGGATTTTGGGTCTATCCCTGTGCTGACTCATTTAGGTGCTCTAGTTTGGTGTATCTTGTCACTCTGCAAATTACTTCAGTTAGTACTTTGAGAAACAGTGCCCGAGTTCAATACATGTAGAAAGAGAGGGAAGAGGGAAGCTTGACAACCACAACTGAGCAGATGGCAAAATAGGAGAAAGCTCATGAGCACACAGTGCTGGGCAAGGTAAATATGTACAACATGGGCAAAGCAGTAAAATTATCCCTCCCACACTTTTAAGTGGCGAATTGCAGCTGTTCTCTTACAAAAGACTGTCAACCTTTACCAGCACCTTACAAAGAGAGGTGCAGATTGCATTGCTGCTCCTTTTCTTGATGAGTGAGAACAAAAATCCTCCACCAACTATCGTGTTTTTTTAAATAGCCTGTGCTGGCAGAGTTCTGTGAGTCATTTTCTTCCTGACATGAGCTGTAACTAGAAGCAGAATCAATCCCTTAACCTTTACGAGATGTTTATTCTGCCTAAAACAACTCCCACTAAAAACAATGCAGAGACTCTAATTGAAAACCTCATGTTACTTTGGCATGTGCCTTATGATCATGACATTTCTATTCTCTGATAAAAGGCAGGAATATTAACTCTCCTTGCTGTTCCGTCAGCACATGCACAGCCGCAGGGACATACATACGGACACGCACATACGGGCACACACACAGACATCCCCCTAGGAACATCGGTAGTTGTGCTGCTGGGTTGTCATGGGTGAAAGGAAAGATGCTGTTCTGCTAGAACTACTCATTTCTTCTGCCCAGAGCCCAGCCTAAGGAACACTGTTTTCCTCTTCATTGGCTACATAAAATTTCCAGCCTAGTGATACATGTCATGTGAAAAGCCAGAAAGATTTCACCTGTACACAACCAAAAAGGGAAGGAACTATAGATGCATATAACTTTTTTTTTTTTTTGGTAATTTAGGGTTTGGTTTGACCTATATAAACCTGATGATTTTGTTTTCCGTGACCAAACAGACCATAAGAACACTAGGAGAAGAGGTGGAATTTTCAGACAAACCAAAGGGCTTTGTGTGGCTTGAACCAAAACCTGTTCTGCCTGGACTTATCACTATCCTTTTTACCTATATTTTAAGACAACTTCGAAGTTAAAAGACCTTTAATTCTTGCTTGTGTCTATGTGAATTTTTGTCTATGTGTGTGAATGTGTATATACAGATACACATATTGATGTGTAGGGGAGAATGGAGAGAAGACTAAATGTACGAACATTTACCTGATTTTATTTCTTTTTTTATATTTTTGCTATTTATAATTTTATTTTTTATAAAATATCGTAGTATTTTACATTAAAATTATTAATTTTGTCAATATTTTGTGAACAGTGTTGAATACCACCCTGCACTTTTGGTAGGTTTATGGTTTTCTGACACCTTTGTCAAGTTATATATGCTGATGATAAAAAAGGTCTTTTTAGAAGATCATGGCCACAGAGTGTGTGAAGGAGTTTTTCCAGCTCTAGGACTACAACTGTAGGCTTAGGAGGCTTCAGGGTATGAAGTGCATAAGCCAGAGAAGGCTTCTGTGGGAGTCAGGGAGTATGAGATGGAAGATTCTTCTGAATAAGCTCTCTTATATGTAGTACTGCAATTTCTATGTCTGATCTCTTTTGGATAAGATGTGTCCAAGGTCTCTGCTGATTTCCAGATGAAAAACCCAGGCCCTTTTTGGTGCATACAGCAGTAACCATGGTCAGTCAGGGAACCAGAGTGAAAGGCTTGACCAGAAAGTTCCATAGATGAATAACTTATTTTTCAACAAATTATGCAAGGTGTCAGAAAGGATTATGGATTGACTTCCATAATGCTTGGTGGTCTTGTCGTGGTAGTTAAGGTTAGAATCCTCCTTTTTTACATAATCAATGAAGCATAGAAATGCAAGAAAATACTTCTCTTTTGATTATTCTATTTTATCTGGACTCAGGTGTGATTTATACTGAGGAAGAAATGAATGGGTAGCTGGGAAATCATGTGATTTCAGGAAGCGGTGAATAGCAGCCTGTCCTCATCTCGACAGGGTACAGTTTACTGTTTCCTTTGTGGCCAGTCAGACCCTAGCAAATAGGAATAAGAAGACACCCCTCTCAGGTCACTCCCCACACAGTGCTTCTAACCTCCATAAAGCTTGGGAAGGCTTGTGTTCATCAGCCACAGTACATAGAAAAATTGTAAAAGAAAGCTTTTTTGAAATCTCCTCCATGGTTTTCATATCCATGGAGTGACAGAGTCCACTTTGACGTCTAAAACACCACACAACCATAATATATGTCACCACTTGTTACATTAGTTCCTGAAATATACCTAATTCAGAATTATTAACATAACAGCTTACTTGTTCTAAGACATATATTTCACATAAGATGAGGGTCTAAATTGTTATTAGTATTATTTTCAGTGAATTCTTGATGAAAGAATATAGTACCCAATAATGGAAGAGAACAAGTGTCCTCAAATTGTGCTAATTGTATAGCTTGTTATCAGAAATAAAAGATGCCAACAGAAAAAGGACCAGGGGAAATTTGTTTTATATTTACCTGTTCCTCAAAATAACTTTGTTTTTCTCTTAGGAAATAATATGTGACCTAGACAGCCATGTGGATGTCCTCCTGCTGACATTCACTCACAACTGAATCCTACTGATAAATTCTTACACCACTGAAGTTTCCCCTCAATGGGTAGCTGAAATTGCACATTTAAGATGTTTCATTCCTAAAGCCAGGTGCTTGGGCTTAAAAATGCTTGCCCAGGACATGGCACAAGTTATAAAATCTACTCTGTCCTACAGAATTCTACTTTCACTTTTAATACACCCTCAACTCTGAAACTCGTTAATTGCTCAACTCTTCATAAAACATAAACAAAAAAAAAGAATGTGTGACTTCATTTTGGACCACAAAACAGAAGCTGTTTTTTTGCAAAATACCAAATCTTGTAATTTATTTATCTTTCCTGCCTCCAAGATCTTGTCTGCTAGATTTTGTGACATCTGTGGCCATTGTGCCCAGCATGAGGAGGTCTCATCTTAGTTGATTATTTGCAGTTCTGTGTTATACTAAAACTTTCTGGAATCTTCATCCATCTCCATCTATTTGCTAAATGTCTGCTGTTTTCCATGTTAAATAAATATCCTTTGATCCCACTTGGTTCTATTTTGGAGGGGTAATTCTTCACTCGGCAGTGTAACATAAAGTAAAATAAAACCAGCAACTCCTTATTCAGTGGCATAGAAAAAAGTGAAATTAATTATGAACATTCTAGGAAAAGGAAACAAGGTTGTGAAACACTTGCTGACACTGGTGTTTGTAATCTTCATGAAGAAGCAATGCAATAATGCTGGGCAAGTGTGCGTGGGAGGCGTGCTCTGAAGAAACTGGCTGTTTTCCTCTCTCTGACCAGTTGAGCTGTTATGAATAAAAAATGTTGTTGCTAAAGAAACTTGTAATAAATCCTGTTGGGAGTATTACATTTGCTGATAACATATATAAACTTCGTAAACATATTAAAGTGTCAGGTTTTAGTATCTCTGGTTCATGTGGATGATTGTAAATGTTAGTCCAGAAATGCAATGGAAATCTTGTTCCACCAGCTGGCTGCACCTAGGTTTCTAGTTCACACAAGAGCCTTATCTTTCTTCCCCTTGAAACAGAGTCTTACTTTGTAGGGGAGAGGAGGAAAAAGGGCACAAGCTGTAGCTTCCCACCAAAACTCTATCATCAGAGAAGCTGCGCACCAGGTGAGCTATTTGGAGAGAAGTGGATCTATGCTATTCTGAACACCCCTGCTTTGTGTAGCAATGCCCTCCATCGAAGTACAGTTGGCAGCCCTGAGCGAGGCATTTAAGTTGTTTTTGAATAGGTGGGAAGAGTTGGATGCCTTCAAAATGGACCGACAACCACCAGAATGCTGAACACGGGATACTCAGCCTAGTCATGGGGAAATGCTGGGTTCAGAAACGGTCTCAAATCCTAGCTTCCTGGGGAATTTAGGTGTCTGGCACTGCTATCCAGCCCTGCAAACCCATGTATTTTTTAACAAAATAAAGGAAACCTTCACTCTGTTCTTTTGAAACACTCCAAGAAGGGGGCAGCAGCCTTGCTACCCTTAATGTATCCAAAATATTAGCAGCCAAAATATTCATCCAAGAATTGGAAATCTATGTTAAATTAATTCTTCTACTTAGCATCACTCTGTCCAGTGTTGATCTGCACTAATAAACTGACTTTTTATCATTTGAATTTACATGTAATTGCAGGTCATTTGGTTGCACCCATTTCAGTCAGCACAGAAGAGGAAAGAGCTCGGGGGGCCCGGGTACGGGAGCGGGCATGTACATGACTATATTCCAGTGTCAGTAAGCGATTGCCTGCAGAGTCCTGTGCTCTCTATGGCAGAATTTTGTATTGTTATTTTTACTATTTGTTATTATTTGTTTATTGCCTTTTTTACCCAGGATTTTTTTAAAACAAACTCTTAAAATCTGTGCAGAAGAGACCCGAGTTCAGAAGTCTCCAATGCCAGGTGGACACTCAATGTCAATAAGCTGAACTCTCATGTAAGAAAAAACAAAACCTCTGAGAAATGCCCATGTGTCAAGGGTGAGGTGGCAATTAAGCAGGGCTTTGAAGGTGGGGGACTCAGGTATTTAAATCCTGCCCTAGGCACACCTTAGGCACCTAAGTCCTGTTCTTGCATCTGAGCTTTGCTGTGTCTGCCCTTGCACTTTACAGGAAGCCGCAGGAATCACACATCGTTGCTATTTCAACATGCATCAATGAGCTCCTGTTTTATTTTACAGTGCCCCAAAATCTGCATGACCCTGAAGGAAGTATCAAAGGTCTGAAATCCCACCTTAGGAACTTTTGAGTTTAATCATGAAACGTGTCAGGACGTAAAACTGACACACAATAACAAGCTTGAAAGGACAACATTTGTAGCAGCATGCTACCAAAACTCAGTGTAGACCTGTGATTCGGGGTTTTACTTTCATTTAAAAGTATCGCTATATGCATTCCTTATGCTCTTCCCCATATTTACTCTGTTGTGTGGAGCTCAAGGCTGGGGTGTTGCTTGGAGCCCGAGGGGAGCTCAGTGCCGTCACCACAGCCAAAGACGAGATTCCCCTTCATGGCTCTCCCGTTTCAGCTCTGGTCCCCACAGCCGAGTTCTTGTTTAACAGCGCTGGAAGGATATACATTTCATGGCTCCTTTGCTTCAGTGGGTGCTATTTTTGATCACACAGGTAAATACTAACATTCTAAAATGCAGGTTCTATAGCTCATAGTCTATAAATCAAAACAAAAAAAATGTTTATTAATCAGCTACCGTATAACTGTAGTACTATTGTTCCTTCTTTTTAAGTAGTGTTGCTCATTGCACTGCTCACTGCTAACAACAAAAACAGGGTTAAAGTAGTCATTAATAAAAGCTGTTAGATTCTATTATGACAAAACATCATAATCATTCTGCCATCACCAGAAGCTCAGTTATTCAACTATTTATAAAAAAGTTGCAGGTCTTCTTTTTTTTTTTTTTTTGAGAGCCATAACATATTTTGCATTAATAAATATTCCCTGAATATTTTTATCTGCAGCATTGTTCGTGGTAGTAGTAGACAGACAGACTTTTGTGTAGAAATGTACATGGTTTCAGCTGCCTTTTGTCATCTGATAAGATTGCTTTGTTTTGAATTATTTTGGTAAAAAATTGGCAAAGTGATTTTGAGCAGTTCAGACTCCAAAATTAGAAATGAGACAAAAATATTATTTTTTTATTAGCTTTTATATCTCCTCCACCAGGCTTTCGCAACTTTTAATTTAATTCCAAGAGCAAAAGATACTATTTACTATTGGGGAAAAAATTCTTAAGAACCTCCATAGTTTTAACAGCTGAGTTTTCCTAGTAGTCGCTGTCTATAAATGATTGAATAAGAAATGATAGACAGCTTACTAATGTTAGCGATAAACAGCCATGGTCAAGCCAGCACACTAGCTTTGTTAACCAGAAAGCAAAATGAGCATGATAAGCAAGAGATGAAGAATAAGTCTGATTTTTAAATCCTAGCTCAGATTTTATTCGGCATAACTTCCATTATCTTCAGTGAAAAATTCACAGCAAGAAGCAGCAGCAGACCAGGGATTTGAAAAAGTTTGATAGACTAATAACAAAGCTTAAAAGAAGAAATTAATCTCAATTAACTTTATTGACTTCCGATGGCTCAATAGGTGAAAGTAGTAAAATAGCCGTTCTTTTCATATGCGTAAGAAAGAGATTGCCTCCCAAGTAGGCTATATGTCGTAGTTTTGAAAGGTACAGAGCTCTGTTTTTTCCTACATAGGGGTTGTACATATTTGGATCATGCAGTTTTGCAAGTACTCTAGCATAGGAAATCTTCCAAATTCAAAATGTTTCCTGAGGTCCTGCAGAAATAGAGCCCTCTCCAGCTCCAGAGAAGTCCATGGGACTTTCTCCACTGAAAGCAAAGGAGGCAGGTTCAAGTCGTAAAACCATCTCAATAATAATAATAGCAATATTTTATTCTGCCTGCAAAGAGACTTTTTATATATCTGCTGATATACCATCCTACAGCAATAGCTTTGAGAAGTTGTAGTAGTATATGTATTTACAGTTTAACATGAATTTTCTATAGTACAAGAAATGTCTTTTGCAGCTGAAAGAAACACAATTTGAAATTATCACCCTTTCAGATGCCACGTATGAAATGGGAACTGGTCTGTAACATCCTTTAGTCTCTTGGGATAACACGTATTTTTCCACATGCAGCTGGTATACTTCAAGCACAGATCTACATGCACATACAGTTATAAAAAACCCAATGCAAACAGGCTATCCCCTATAATACTTCTGACGCTTTCAGCGAGGGGTAGTGATTTTCTAATATTTAATTATTTAAGACATCACTACAATGAAATACGCTCACAGTTTATGGAAATATGATGAAACAGTTATCCGTCTGCTTTTGTTTCTAATGACTACAATAAGAATTTTGCAGTCTATTTTGAAACAAAGAGGATCTCATCCAAAAATGAGAAATACAGTTGCACTGGAAAAAAGATGCACTTGTCACTAGCAAAGTATGAACTCCAACAATACTAATATGAAAACGTCACAGAAAAAAAAATACCAGTGGCATACAAATACTTTGAAAGAGAACTAACACTGAATAATTTAATCCCACCCAAGGACAGATTCATCTTACTTAATGGTTGTTTGCTTGTTCAACTTTTGCTTTAAATTACTGCACTCAGATACAAAATTATTTCTTCCTTTAAAAAATTGCTAACACCACCTATATTATATATAGACTATGTAGAACTACCACCTGTGCCATGCCAGGCCTAAACATACCTTTAGATATCAGCGGTGAACTACCAAAACTTTGCTTCCAAAATGCAGTGTTCATTTAACTAATAATGTAATTCCTCTTTTCTTGACATTTTACCTCCACGTAAATGACACCCTCCATGAGGGTATAAAAAAGATGAAGACATAACTTTACAAATTTGTGTTTTGTCAGTACTCTCCTGTTTTGCTGTATTTTATACAGCTATGTTTTCAAACGGACTGTTATGCATCTGCTTCATTTTGAATTTGTAAGCAGCTGCACACAAACCAAGCCAGAGAGACAGAGTATTTGCAGGGTGGAGCCCTCTACTCCTGACCGTGACCAGAAGCAGATACTGGAAGACCTGCAGTCCCGTGTCAACAGAGGAACCAACGCAGAAGCAACTGAAGGAACGAACGACACTGGGTGCTGTGAACATGCCATTACAGCAAAACACAGGAGGCAGTTGCTGACATCAGATACTGAGGGGCTACCAATAATATACATCATGGTAGTTCTACATCCCAATTGCAGTTCCACTAGAACCACCATACTGATAGTTCTACTCCTGGATGTAGGAGTTGTACAAACGCAGAATTTTCTGTCACTTTATTTATTCTAACAATTTCCAAATTTAGTCTGTGGCTCACTGGTAGTCCACAGGGTTAAGGCAAATGGTCTGCCGGTCATTCACAGACCCATAGCAAAAAATACTTCATTTCCGTCAGTTAAAAGTTCAATGAGAAAGGTGCACAACTGTCAGCACTAAGTTTTGGGGGCTGGTAGTGGCCTGCAGAGCCAAAATATTTTGGAACTACTGACTTAATCCTACAGTTTTCCTAAGCAAACTGTACTCACTGGTAGATACATAGACCTTCTTATTTATTGGTATGCTAATCTATACTCGGCTGTATATTAATCTCTCTTGTTTGTCCTGAACAAGCAACTTAATTTGTTAATCTTGATTGCTGTCATCAGAATAAAACAAATCTCATTGCTAATTATATGTTTGCTTTTAAACTTTTATTTATCTTGCCTGCTATGCCTAATTATGGACCCAATCCTCTGCACTCCATAGTGGACTTCAGGGTAGTTTTGCCTCTGTATAGCCAAATATGCATTTACTACTGATCATGAGATAGAAATTTAGGAAGCTCAAACTAGAAACTCCAGTAGGAGATTGAAGAGTGAACGGACTATAGACCGTACTTTTCTTCTGCTAAAAATTACTTTGGCCATAGGTACAAAATAAGTAATTCTTTAAGACTGAGTCCTTCTGGTAGGGTAAGTTAATAAAGAAACTTCAATTTATACCAGCTGAGAGTCTGGCCCAGCATATTCTGAATTACTCAGTTCAGGATTTGTTATTCCTTTATCTTAAAATGTGGGACTCTACAATTTAATACATAGAATGAGGGACTCCAATATTAAACAAATCGAAGTAACACTGGCTCACTGACTGCTTGCTGGTGAGTGGTTTGTACTGTATTTAAAAATACATGGGTTAAATAGAAATTTGAAAACACTTCTGTAGCAATGGGTTTAGGGCTTATGCTTAGAGACTGGGCAAAAGAAACAGAAATCCAAAGAAAGCATTCCATATAATAGATACATTTGACAGGTGTCTTTTTAACTGCGCTATCGTTTTTTTTTTCAGGTTCCAGTATTCACTAAGAGCGATTCTTAGTTTATTAAAGCCAAAATGATTGGTGCAAGTGGTGACCATAACCTCTTTTATGATAATTTTCATAGAGACTCTAATTCTTGCTTCACAACCAATAATCACTAGTTATACCAAAGCAAGTTTTACAACCAGCCTGATTTGAAGACCTCAGCCAGTGGACAATGTAGACCATGTCCAGGTGAGTTGTTGTAAAAGTTATTTGTCTTCACTGTCAAAATAACGAGACAGATTTCCATTCTGACTCTGTTTAGACGTAATGCTTCAGCCGCTTATTCTACTGTGAATATAAATTAAGTCTTGCACTTTAACCAGAAAATTTGAGCAAGTACTCAGCACCTTCTCCACGTTGTACGAACCAGCTAATTATTTTCAGCCAACACTTCCCTCTCTGTTTTCCGAAAATAGGACTGCTGAATGGGGGGTCTAAATAAGACCCAACCGGGACGGCGCATACACGGGGAGCGACACTACCTGCACACGGCGCAGCCCCGACACTGGAAAACCGCGGCTGCCCTTGCCCAGCACCAAGACTGGCCGAGGGCAGGAGGGCGACCTGCTTCCTGCCCTAGGACGGGGCAGCGGCCGTGCCGATCCGAGCCGAGTGGAGCCGAGCACCTGCCGCCGGGATTGCCCGCCGCCGCAGAGGACAGCAGAGGTCGCCGCCGGGCCGGCTCTGGTCCGCCGCGGCGCGCACCAGGTGCCGGAGCAAGGACGGGCGGAGGTGGCCCGCTCCCCGACCCTCGCGCCACGAGGGAATCCTGCCCCTCTACCCCTGCTGTGCCCCCGACCCAGGGCTGAACCCCTCCACCCGTCTCCGTCGGGGTGCCCCGACAGTAGTGGGCAGCCGCAGCTTGTGGGCCCGCGGCTGCCAGGGGTTAAAGGAGTGGGTGGGAAGTGATGGAGGCTGTGGAGATCTCCCTTGCCAAGGATAATAAATCGGATGCCCTGACATGTTTTACTTAGCCCTCAGTGCTCTCTCGCTGCGCGGCCGTGGGGATGGGAGGGCTGGAGCCCCGGTCTCTCTGGTCCTCGGCTTTAGGGGCACTTTAGGTGAATCAAACATTGTGTGCAGGAGGCAAACCATACAAAGGAGGCTTTCAAGGGCTAGCCATGCCAAGCAGGGCAAGAGAGAGTGTGCTGAGCAAAAAGAAAAAAAAATAATAGTAGCCCCCCGCCCCCTCCCTGGGAAAGTAATTTCGTTACTTCTCGCTGATTAAATGCAGGCTGCCGTGGTTTATGACATTTCCTCGGTAACTGCAGCTGTCAGGGAAAGAGGACAGGCATTGGCAGCCCCTCCGCGATAGGTGCGTAGAAAATGCCTCCCCTCTGCAGAGAGGGCGACGGGTCCGATGCAGGCGGGGTGGCGAGGAGGGACCGCGGGCACGTCCCGGTGCCACCCGCTGCCATATCCCGCCACCGTCGGCGACTCCTTTCAGCGCCCCGGCGGGGCTCTGTTCGGCGACCCTGCCGGGGGAGTCACCGCGGACTCGGGTCCTCGGAACTGCCCGGTGCTGCCGGCCACGCCGGAGCTCCACGCCGGAGCCCAGAGCCGGTCTGCGCGTTGCAGCGCCCGGCGACCTGGACAGCGCCTTCCCGAGGGGCGACCCGCTTCTGCCTCACTTTGCTTCCTGTCTCCATGCTGGGGAGGTCTCCTCGCCTCTGGTCTCCCACATCACCTCCTCTGGACGGCAGCGCCCAAGGAGCTGCTGCCATCATCCCCGGGTACTGTCCCTCGCCCCCCCGTTTGTCAGAATGCCCTGACCCTCCCGGTTCCCTCCTGCCTCCACCCCAGATCCAGGCTACATCGGTCAGGCGCTGGCCAAGTCAGAAGGGACGAACGCCATTTCATGAGATTAAAAAACAAAATACAAAACAACCAACCAGACAACATTAACAAAAGCAAGGGCCACAGACCCGGAGCAGTGCCGATGGATGATCCAGGAGCTCCCCGGACGGTGCCACCGAGATGACTGGTGCCGAGTGGAGGCTGGAAGTCAGCGGGCTAGGCAGCACCGCGGCACCCCAGCCCCTCACTCCGCATCGGCGGGTACCAGGCTTAACTACAGCGATAATCTGTACTGCTGGTTCTTGGGGTGAGGTATTCTCTTTCCGTCCTCCCCCAGGGCGCTAAATGGTGACCTGGGTAGAGAAAGGCGCTTAGGGAGTCAAGGCATAAAAAGTTACCTGTCCCGTCATCGCGCTTTTCCTTTAGGAAATTGAAAGAGTTAAGAAAGAACGTTCCCCTTTACCAGACATTAAAATATAACGGAGCAGACGCAGGTCTTCCCGCAGCCAGGTCTGCTCATCCCGGTGAGGTGAGAGAAGAGCAGAAAGAGATCAAAAGTCGCCTTCATCCCTCCAACTCAGTGAAACTGCCTGCAGATCCGCTCGGCCGCGCTGCGGACGCGGGACTTGCTTCCCAGCGCACTCACAAAGGCACCGGAGGCACAAGAACCCCCCAGACAGGTGAACAGCACAACGAGAGGAAGTAGAAGTTATCAAAGTATAAATCTCTTCGCACTTACTTCTTCCCTGTCGCCGTACCCTGGAGGCGTGCTGGCTGCCAATGTATTCCATAAAGTTCAAAGTGATAAAAAAACAAGAAATCAGTCGCAATTGCATAGTAACCCTTTGACAGTTCGACTTCTCCTTTTCGTTCTTTTTTTTTTCTTTCCTTTAAAAACAAAAATAAACCGGGATGATAGGCGGCAAGGGATGAACACAGCAGCAGAAATACCTGCACTGAGATCCAAAGCAGGGCTTGGCTGGGTTGATGGCTTTTTTTTCCTTGCTTTTTTTTCTTTTTTTTTTTTTTTCCTTTTTTTTTTTTTTTTTTTTTCTATTACACTTTCCAACAGTCGGCCCCGCTACCTGCCGCAAACCTCAGAGAGGAGTCAGCAGCGGAGAGAAGCCGAGCAGCCGCCGCCGGGGTCCATGCCGGGCCGGCGGCCGGCAGCATGTTGTGGGGGTGCCGGGGTGCGTGCGGCTGTGCGCGCCCGTGTGTGCGCCGGGCGGGCGAGGTGCCGACAGCAACGGTAGATGGATGGCGGTGGGAGAGGACTGTGCGAGGGCGGGAGCGGCGGGGGGGCAGGAGGAGGACCCAGCCCCGCCGCCGCCGCTCCGGAGCAGCCGCGCTCTGCGCCACGGGCACTGCCAGCCGCCGGGCGCAGGTGGGCCGAGCACCCCTGGCTCTCCCTCCCGCCGACCAGGAGCCCCCGGGCTTCATGCGGGAGCTGCTCCGGAGCGGGGCCCCACGGGACAAGCCCTGGGGCGGAGCGGGGCGGGAGGAGGCGAGCTCCAGCGCCCCGGCACAGTGGTGGGAAGCTCCCCGAGCCCGATCGAGCCCCCTCGGGGCATTAGCACCCGAGCATCCTCCAGCGGCGAGATCGGGCGGGGGGCGCCGCTCCGCGCCTGTCCCGCGGCTGCGCTGCCACCCGCGGCGGGGCGGGGCGGGCCGGGGCCGGGACCGAGGCCGGGGCGGGCGGTGGGGCTCTGCAGCCTCGCTGACAGCCCCCGCCCGGAGGTCTCCGCTCGCCTTCCCTCCGCCGCCGACCTTCCCGGGGCCCTCGCGGAGCGGCCGCTGCGCCCCGCGCCCTGGCCTCTCCGTGGGGAGCAGCCCCCCCACTTGCCGGGGGGACGGGGCGGTGTGCTCGGCCCCTTCCCCAGCACAGCACCCCCCATTCCTTGCCTGAATCTGCCCCCTACAGCCCTGCTCAAAATGGAGATAGGGACATGGGAGGGGGGCGAGGGGGTCTCCAGCCTCTCTCTCTCTCCTCGGGATTTTCTTCGATGTTGCCTTTTTACCGTGGGATCGGCATTTTCCGGTGTGGCTTCTCCGGTGGGACAGGGCAGAGCAAAGCCGCGTGTCCCGTCGGGGCCGGGGGCCGCCTCCACGGCCGGCTGGCAGCAGGGGAGGCGCGGGGCTGGGCCGCGGACCGGGGCCGAGCCGAGTCGAGCCGCAGCGCCCGGGGGTCCCGGCAGCTACCGCCGCCGGGACCCTCCCCAGCAGCAAAGGGGCAGCTCTGCTGCACCTAGGGGAGGAACAGCAGCAGGCTGTTTGACAGAAGGATATCGCGTTTCCTTTCTCCGGCAAGCGTTACTTTTTGGGGGGGAAGGGGAGGGCTAGAAAGGAGGAGGTGAGGCTGATTCAGGGGAAAACCGGCGACTTCACTGAACCTTTTCTTCCTTCGCTTCTTATCTCAGTGGCTATCGCTGGGATGAGAGAGAAAGCCGGATAAAACGGCGCTGATCGCATCAGGAACCTCGGTGGTGTGAGGAGCAGCCACTCTATTTGTAACTGTTTTCCTCAGGCTCTCCCCCCGCTGCCCCTCTCAGAACTGTTAAATATCTGTACCATAAAATGTGGGGGATTTAAAGGTCTGTGGGAGGCTCCCTTTGAAAAGGACTCTGGGGAAAGTCTTTCTAATCCAGGATACTTGAGCCGGATGGGGTGGGATTGCCAGAGAGGCATAAAATAAAAAGTCATTCAGCAGACAAGCCGAGGGGCTGCACTGACAACAAGAAAGTGCATTCGCCTCAGTGTTTTGTTTTGTTGGAGACTGAGACTTCTCGTGTGCTAAGTGTATGTGTGGAAATTTCTGAGCAGGGCAGGCGAGTGACATAAATAAACAAGGCTGCAGAGAAAGGACAGGACACACGTGTGAGCCAACCTGCGGCCAGCCAGCCAGCTTGCTTGAGAAGCATTAGCACCAGTGGGCAGAGAAATCATGTCAAAAAATAAACGCTTTGTGAGAAACATAAGGAAAACATTAAACAAACGGGGAGTGCACTCCCTCTCCTTGCCCTGACAAAGCATGGCTGAGAAACTCTGTTTGCTGCCTCTCCGGCTTGTTCCCTTCCATGTGTCCCTGCTACAGCAGGGATGCGTAGGGCAGATGTGTTGGGAGACAGTCCTGACGACCTCATGGGTCACCCAAGAGCCTTGACAAAACCAGCTTGTGGGGTGTGTGCTGACCAAGGGCCAAGCAGAATGGCAGGGTATGCGTGAGCGACCAGCAGTGGTGGGGAGAGGTCGCTTATTTGCTGTGGAAGAGGGACAGAAGCATAGACCAGGGAGAAAACAAAAGCTGTGCCTTCACTCGAAATAGGTTCTGAAATGAGGCAGGGTGAGAGGACTCCAGAGAGCCAGGTTAGTCCCCCAAACCAGGGAAAAAAAACCCAAAACAACAATAGCAAACCAAACCCGTAAACAGTTACTGCTGTTCTGTGATAAAAGGATAAGGTTTATATTGCTGAAATGTGTGGAAGGAGCTTGTTCCAGAGCAAAACCCTGGCGTGCAATTCCCTGTTTATGTCACTCATCCTGATGAGATATTGGTGGCAAAGTTCAGGCTGACATCAGGCCTAGGGAGGCAGAGCCAGAGGCCGGGCTGGGCTGTGCGGGGCTGCACAGCTACCCGTGTCCCTGCGGCCAGTGGCTGCCAGCACCGGGGGGACCAGGCTGGCAAAAAGCCTCCCCTCGCCAGGCTCACGACTTGAGGAGCTGACAGCAGCACACACGGCGGAGGGAGCTGGATGTAGTATTTCCTTGCAACTGAAACCCATTAATCAGAAACAGCTCCCAGGGCGGTTTTGTGCACCTCTCTATTTTGGGGTTTGTTGAAGAGGGTGGGGAGGGGGAGGATGGCTGATGGTCTGTATTGTTGTTGGGAAGTCAAAGATGTCTGAGCCCTCTGTTTTGCTGGACTACATTAAAACCAGCAGCAGGAAACTAAAATCAGCTAGGTGGTTTGTGGTGGGTTTTTTTAGTTAGAAAAAAAAGAAAATAATTAATCAAAGAGAAATACTGTGTGATGGTTTACTATTGCAATTCCTGCCCAGTGACTTCTCTGTGCAACTTTCCATAGCTAGAAAATGTTAATTTCAGTTCTCAGAATAACTAAAAAATAGGGGAAAGAAGGAGATGGGCTCAAGGTGTTCAGATTATTACCAAAATAGGATAATAATATTCAATTAATAGGTGATATTATGCTTGCTTAAAGTGGTACTCTAGCCATAAAAACGAGCCATGTGAACAGGACAGCTGAATGCTAACCCTTTGTCATTCTTCTCTAGACTGGAAATAGTTTGTGTAAGTGAACAAAAGGGTCACTAATTTGCCTTTTCAACTTGGGAAGCACAGTAAAGAAATAAAGGCCTTGCCTTACCTCTGATACATAACTTGAAAATGAAGCATACTATGTCTGAGACAATATCCTTATTTTTTGGGTGCTGCTCAGGGTGTAGGTGGCACAGGTCAGACTTCACCACCAAGGAGGGATCCAAAGCAGCACCCCACAGAGCTGGGTCAATAATGTCCACTGAAGTGACTGGAGCAGTCATCCTGAGAAAAAGTTGCACAACACGACACATCTACTGTATGTTAAACACCAACAATATTCTTGGCATTGCACAGGACCCCAAATCATGAAAGTCTTTGCCCTAGTTTTTGTTTGTGGTTTTTTTGTTTGTTTGTTTGTTTTGTTTTGCTTTGCTTTTTTTCTGTATAAAATAAGAAGGAGGCACAGAATGAGTAAGGCATGCAGAGGCAAAAATTTATAATAAATTACCCAACACACACACACTTATGCATGTGTGTGTCTGTATTGCTACTCTTTTCCTTACTTCCAAATCTGACAGTTGTTACATTTCTCTGTGTTTCCTACCATAACCCATTTGTGCTTTAGTTATGTTCAGTTTAGGTTAATCTCCTGTAACATCATGAGCATTCTCAAAAGCTGTTAGTGTCACAAACAGATTATAATTGCATAGCCTAAGTAAACCAAAAGGAGTGATGACAACTCCTTTACTCACAGTAAGTTGAACCGATGACAATGTGTGTACTTTTAAAAAAATAAACTGGTTCCTAAAGATCTGGTCCCAATATCTTTAATAATATCTTTATGCTTCAGATATTTGAAAGACGTAATGTCCAGACATTAACAAAATGTGCAGTAGGGAACAATCCTACACTGGCAACAAATAGACTAGATGACCTAATAGATTTTTCCCATCTCTGACTTGTGCAATTCTGTCATTGTAATAAAATCCCAGTTTAATCAAAGTCTGCAGGATCAGGCCCTAAATTAGCATGTCGATCTGGACTATTCTTCAGCCTGAGTCAAGTCCAGATCCTGCTGCTGTCATCTTGAACCTACATCAATCCAAGAGAGGTTTGGATCTTGTCTTCTGGATCACAATGGAAGGGAGCTGAATCATTTTATTTTATGTGGAAAAAAAATGGCACGTATTTGCAGGAAAAACACATGGGTAAATTCTGCAGTACAAGCCTTCCAGATGCAGTTCAGTTAAGAAAGTCCAACAGGAAAGCCTCAAAATGAAATTGAGAACTTTTTGGCACAGAGAGAGTTTTAGCAGTTAATATGAGGATGATCAAACCCCACTAAGTCATTGTTTCCCTGTATTTGTCTATCAGTTGGCAGTCTCTTGGACTTGAGATCAGATTGTAAAACCTTTGGGATGCAGACCAACATTTTGTTCTGTGTTTGCAGAATCTCTGCCTAGAGCAACTGTATCTACAAGAAAGAATCTCAGCATTGCCATGGAAGTATCTGTGTATTTTGGGTGTAAATACTCAACCTAGAATAGAAGTGATTAGCATAAATGTTTTTGTAATGTATGCTAAGTTGCAAAAAATAAAATAAAATAAAAAAAAATAATCTTTTCATCTAGGCTAACTTTAACCATACAGAAAGCAATACCAGAATAACTGCATTGGTTTGAATTCACACATCAGTTTGTCCAAGTATACTTCTCCTGTGGTGATAGCCCATAAGGTAGAATATAACAGGGTAAAGACGGAGGATGTGAGTAACCAACAACAAATGTTTCACAGGACTCTGACACATCCATTTGTCTAGGCATTGACTTCACTATGACTTGAGTATTTGGGAGGGCGATTCACAACAACTAAATTTGAAGCTGTTTTCTCACTTTGGCTGTGTTTCCTGTGAATTTCTTTGGTGGTAGTATCACCCTAAGTAGATCACGTGCTTGCCTGAGTGATGTGCTCGTTCCCATTTCTTGGGCTATGCTGGTCCAAACATTAGCAGTTGTACACTGGATTAGGCAAACACTGGGCTGAAAAAAATGAAAACCTGATAAAACAAATGTTTCTTTCCAGCAGATTCAGTTCCCTGATCTGGTTCACCATGAGGAAATGAGAATGAAAAGCCTGATGTAAAATAAGAGTGTCTCAAGTGAAGCACTCTCACTTCTGAAGGTGAAATTACAGATGTAGAGTCCTTTGCAAAAGCAAGGAGTAAAGAAGTAGCCTTTTTCTTAATATGTGTGCTCACACCCCAGCATGGGTGAAGGGCAGATTGCCTCATGTGCATATAGAGGGACAGGCAGGCATGAAGGACAGTGGTGCACAGTGTGGATGGAGTTCCTGTACTGCAGTACCAGCTGTCCGCAACAACCACGTCCCCTTGCCAGTTAGCTCTGAAGAAATTCAGCTCTGGTGACCTGAAGGCATCATAAGAGGTGCTATAGAGCTGATAGTAGCTGGGCTCTGGTGACAGACTGGGTGGTCACTGTCACAACAGGAGGCACAGAATGTGCAAGCGTGGGGTGCTTTGCCCTGTGCTAGTAGGGAAGTGCAGCAGGAATCTGGCTGAGCTACACAAAATGGGTCTTGAGTGTCCTGTCAGCAGAGCGAAACAGCAGCACTGCCCCTCCTAAACAAGCTGTCAAGGTTGGCACAGGAGTAAAAGTTGTTCCACTGGCCATACTTTGTGGCACTTAATTAGAATTATTTTCAAGTGAAGACAACTACATTGTGATTTAAAATGTTGCAACAGATGGTCCTTCACTGCACATTGGTAAATGTGTCCCCGATACTTATTCAATGAGGTATTTCAGTAATATATAATTGTATTAGGCAGATGATGCTGAACAATCAAGAAGCACTTCTGTACTCAAATGCTCTTGTTGCTCATTTCAGGGCGTAAATGAAGGTCCTGAAAGACTGCAAAATGGTAGTCCTGAAGAAGGATGTTCTCTGCTTAACCATGGTGCAGAGACAAGGTCTTCTGCTGAGAACTTTTAAGTACAAGCTGATGTCAGTCCCTGTGCCTGGAGAGTGTGAAGCAGATGCATATGTTGCACTGACATCATCAGAGATGAAATAAGCCCTTGCACTTGTCTGAAGAGACACGTATTCCTCAGTCAGAACCTTATCATTTTTTGTGTACTTTCCAGCATATTTCTAACCACTATTTATGACTGGAAAGAACCCTTCTGCATTTTGATTCAGGACTGGGTTCTTTGTCATATGAGGCTCACGATTGATATTGGAACAATGATTATTTAGTGATCTGGAGCTTCTGCTAAGCTAGTATCAGTTTCTTCTTAACTGAACAAGCTACAAGCCAGGCATCAAACAGCTACAACTTGAAAGCTGAGACATAAACGGTGACATCTTCAATCTAGGAGTAAGAATTCTTATATTTTAGGCATATGACTTTGCAAGTGACATTTGACACTCAACAGTTAGCTGCCTGAACCCCCTAAGTAATATGTGGGAATAGGTGTACCCCTTCAGACTGCTGTGAGAATCAACATTCATCCTGAACTGAGAGTCAGCAGGAGCTGGCAATAAG
This sequence comes from Streptopelia decaocto, assembly GCF_964273445.1. NCBI lineage: Eukaryota > Metazoa > Chordata > Aves > Columbiformes > Columbidae > Streptopelia > Streptopelia decaocto. Next base: position 65,309,549 of record NC_138656.1, read on the forward strand.
AAGGCATCACCCATCCCAGCTGAATGTCTGCCATGCCACAGCCAGCCAGCCTTCTCCATCAGGGGAGAAATTAAGATCCTTTCTTTCAAATACTTGAGTCAGCTTTCTCTTTTCTTTCAGAGCCTCCTTTAGTATAAAAGCCCAATGGCAATGAAACTTGGCCAGAGTGTGGACTATGATCCATGTGTACCTTCAGTGAGAGTGTGATTTAGAGTGCAAGCACACTCCGTGCCCCAGGCTCCTGGTTAGGGGAATCTTCAGCTGGGGTCACTCCACGGGCTGCTTGCTGTAGTCATTTAGCAAAAATCAGATTCTTGGTGTTAGACCATAAGAAGGAACTGATTTTAAGGCACATGAAGGGAAGTCTTAATTTCTGCCTCTTTTCCTTTTGATTGCTTGCACATTTTACATTAAACAGAAATTTATGAGCAGAAACTGGTGTCTCCTGGCTGAATATATCCTAATCACTATGAGAAGGCATTATCATTAACAGTTCTTTTTTTCTGCCTCTGTTTTATAAAGCAACTATTGCACACTGCTTGCTGAGAGGGGTCTGGTCCAGCTGGTGGCTGGGTCTAGCTCCTCAATGGATTTAACTGTGATAAGCTCAGCTTTGGCCCACAAGCTGCTTCTCCAGGAGTCCTGCCTGGGCTGGCTCTGGGTCTTTGCAGGGGCTGAACTCCATGGAGCATTCACCCCAAACAAGGAAAGATACTGAATTTAATTAGGTGCTTCCAGGCTAAGCTGCCTCTGAATATGATTCTTACATCATAGCTTTCCACACATCCATCAAAGTCCTGTTTGGATCAAACTTCTCATACTAACTTGCTTTAATGTGCCCGCAGAGTTGCATACAGTAATAAACATTCAGGACATTGCAGGGAAGAGTTTCATGGTACCTTACATGACACTGTCCCACCAACCTGTCAACTAAAAGTGAAATAAAATCTCCAACTGCTTAATCTGTTAGTTAATTATCGTTGATAATTAATTGTTCGAGAGAGTTTTAGTACCCACAGATTCATAAAAAGGCATCTAAAGTAGCATTTTATAGTAGGACTTAACGATTAAGAAATGTATCTTCCTGAATAAAACATTCATTTATAATGTGGGGAGTTAATAGTGTTTTTTATCTGCAACAGTAGCTTCTACAATAGTTACTGGCAGGCTATTTAACAGAAGTCAGTCCGTTTAACCATGGGGTATGGCTATAAAGAGCACATGTATATGTAATTTTGTAATATGGAGTCAAGCAGGGCATATGGTAGATAACAGTCCCCTTTCACATTCTAACACAGGATTGAGATTTCTTAACAAAGGCAATAGAGTTGCAAAACAGCATGACTTTGTTGCAGTTAGTAATTAATGAGGTGCTAAAAGTGCCTAAACAGAGGATCCCAGACAGAGAATGCATGACTCAAGAGGATAAGAAGCCCCCATCATTTCAAACAACAGTGTCATTTAAATAAACAAGCAGCCAGTCGCTGGGTGTGAGGGGTGGGAAGGGTGGGTGAGCAGCCACCCCTACAGCAACGTGCACGTCGGCCAGAGCTTTTCTGCCCGGGAGAAACCAGTTGTGTTTTTCCAAAGGCAGCCATAGCCCTCAAGTGTGAAACATTTGTTTAATCCATTATTGGAGCGGGGCGGGGGGCGGGGGGCGCAAATCACACGCTCATCGTTGCTGCCGCTTTTCTAGTGCCGCGTTAGTCAATCCTACTTATAATTAAACAACGATTTCACCGAAGGCTGTTACCAGCTACATACTATGCAGGATAGAGATTACCTGGCCGGCCTTTTTTTTTTTTTTTTTTTTTTTTTAATGAAAAACACCATTTGTATGTTCTCAGATGAGATATAAATAAGTTTGTTTACACTTATTGATTTTTTTTCCTTTTTGGATTTTGATGAGCGTAGGACATTTTGTCGTTCTGCACAGCAATTCAGAATTTTTTTTTAAAGCAAAACCAATCCCAATTCGAGCATTATCTGAAAATAGTAAAGGTTTATAAAGCATTTGTCTTGTAATGTTTAGTTTCTTTCAAACCAAACATTTATAAATAGATTGAGAGAAATGTGACAAAGCATGAAAGTAATCCACTAAAACATTTCACAAGAAACTATAATGTGAAAGGGGAATAAAGGAAAACTTTTGGAAGTGATGTTTGTTAGTGGATTCTTTTTCGTGTAGGGGGATATGATGCAATATGTCATGTTGACCCTTTGGAGTCTATGGCATAGCGATCCAAATTTATTCCTGGAGGGACTGCAGTGCAGTACATGAGTTGTAGTTAGATTGAATTTATCTATGCATTTCTGTAATTAAAAAATACTAGATTTTTTTTTTTCTCCTTTTTCCTTTCTTTTGTGGCTTTAGAAAACTAGTAACTGGGAATCCTTCACATGCTGGGGAGTGATGGAGCTAGTTAGCAAGAAATCCAGTTTCTGTATTTTCAGATCCAGGCAGCTACAGTATATTTATATGTGTTTATATATATATATATATATATAAAATTTTATTTTATTTTATTTTATTTTATTTTATTTTATTTTATTTTATTTTATTTTATTTTATTTTATTTTATTTTATTTTATTTTATTTTATTTTACTTTATTTTATTTTATATTTTATTTTATTTTATTTTATTTTATTTTATTTTATTTTATTTTATTTTATTTTATTTTATTTTATTTTACTTTATTTATCTTTTTTTATTTTTTTCCCTCCAGGTATCTTTCCATCTCACTGCCTGGCAAAGGGAGAAGAAAAATTGTGCATGTCCTTTATTCCTTCTTTGTTATTACGTGGGAAACTTACAGAATGCATTTGATGTTATGTTTAATTTTCATTAGAAACATAGATACAAATGCTTTGGAAGACCCCGTGTCTTGTTTCTACTGGGCTCTTTCTTGAAAATTCTGTTGCTGCTTCTGTGCTACCTTTTCTTCTGTTCAATATCTCACCACTACTTGGAATCCTTTGCGGCTCCCCCCAGAGTGGGCGCCAGTGGCAGCATTAGTGGATACAGAGCATGGTTGAACATCAGTGGTTCTTGTGTCATGCACAGAGGGACTGAGGAGTTTAACTGATAGAATTTATGAAGACTGCAGTGACTACATTGGCACTGCTCATTTTGAAATAGGTAACTGATCCTTCTTCTAGAAAAAAAAAAAACAAAATAGGCATTTGGGATCTGCAGATGTTGCAACGCTGTGCTGAGTTTGTTTGAATTCCCAAGGGTCAAAAAGAACTGTGCTGCAGTACAGAACTGTACCACAACAGGTCCCTGCAGATAGGGATCCGCTGTGTTCCGACTCGTCACTACAGACCAAATGAAAATTCTCTAACTGCCTTTAGGTGATGAAGACAGGCAGGATTTGGTTCCCTTTCTGGAAAATGCAGGTGTGCACCATGATGGCTCTTTGGCCTCTTATTAAAAAAGAATATCTTCCTTTGTTTTGTGGTCTCCATGAGGCACTGAGGCACTCTGGGCCGTGCTAGGGCCTGGGTCCGACCAGCGCCCACCAGAGAGGTCTGCTGAAGAGAGGGTGCTGGGCACGGAGGAGCGATTGCACTTGTAGAGACGTACATTTCAGTGGGACTGCCCTGAGAGAGTTTCTGCAACAAAAAAACAGGAATCTCCTGTATCAAGCTTTTCCTTAAAAGTACTCTAGAGGGAGTCAAATCTAAAAGTTTGTTTATCTTTAAAGTATTTCAACTGCAGTTCCTTCTTTGAAAAATGTTCTGTTAGTTTCCGGTTGATTTATTTTAGGCCTGTCTGTTAATACAGAATTTTTGAATGTGTTTGTACATTTTCAGATCAGATATGTGCTAACAGTACTTAAGAGGCATTACCTGGAGTGATGTGTCACTGTCACACCAATAAATAACCCTTGAAACGAGCAAATACCAGTTTTAGCTTTGAAGGAAACAGAGCCCTAGGAAACAAAAGCAGAAAAGAAAGTGCAGGAGTTTCACATCCCAAAGAAATGGAGGTATTGATTGTATTGAAGATAATTTTCCGCAGTGCTTAGTATGACTTCAGTATCTGGTGACACACTGAGTCTGTTACATGATAACTTCATGCTAGAAACGTAACTCTAAATCAGATACAACATCCCAGCAATTACACACTAGTATCTTGGATGAAGGCTGTGGACACATTCTATTTGAAACAGTGAGTCTATTTTTAATGCTGTTTTTTTTGCTTTGAATATGCAACTATCCTTACTTTGTCTTTTAAATGTCTTTTTAAGAATTAAACATATATCAAGGTAGGAGGGGAGGGAGAGCTGTGCCACTTCAAAAATTATTCTGGGTGACAGTTTCTCCTGGAGCAGAGCTACTTCTCTTTAACCTCTCTTTGCCTACATACCCAGTGTAGCAGCAGAGTGGAAATTTTAGCTTCTACTGTGTACAGCTGCTAAATGTCTCTTGGCTTTCTGACAACAGCATAAAACAAGCATTTATCAGAAAGCCATGCATTGAATTTATTTCCTCAGAAGACAGAGAGACAGCAACACTCATGAAGTTCCCTTCTAGAGATTCCTCCACAATCAATGAAGGAGTTACACCCACTACCTCACTGAAAAGACTATCTGGTATCTGGAAACCCAGAAACTCCACAGATTCCCTAAGATCTAAACACCCAAAAGAGATAATGAGTGGGAGGCCAGAGCTGGCAGTTGAATTTCAACCTGGTTTCACTCATCAATGAGCACATACTGGTGTGGCTCTGCAAGCAGAACCATGCTTGTGCTGAGCCTTGTGCTGTGAGGCGATACATATTCTTTCATGGGGGAAATGGGAAGGATGTGAGGGGCATAGTTATGGGGTTAAAACTGATCTGAGCACATATCTGCAGATGAACTTGTCATCTAGACTGCTTTTGTAGTCAGTAGAAAGACAAGAGTATGTTATAACTGATTTATTTGTCTTGTGATAGATGTCTAAAAGCTGAATTGAATTGTGTCCTAAAATATGTAAATGCCTGAAGTTAGATGAAATAACTTCCCTTTTGCACTGTTGTGTATAAACAAAGAAACATGTAGAGGAAAGGTCAGGCAACTGGTAGAGTATGGGAAATTAAATCCTAGCTCATTGATATTTCCGAATTCCAAAATTATTCTTGTTGGCTTTGTTTCACAGAGGCCTGAGGCATTTTGGAGAAACCTCTGGAAAGCATTACTCCCTCCCCCTCTCATGCCAGTGCTACCAAGGGTGATGAGGGCATCTGTCTGTTCTGTGGGAAAACCATGCTCGTGTCCTTCTTCACCATTACGTTTGCTATGGACACTGCAGCAAGAGACTTAATGGGACATCCTACCTAACAGTTTTCATCATGTGGACACAGGCTTTCCAGCCCTTCATCTGCAGTTTACCATCAGTATTCTTCCCAGTTTTTGAGCTTCAGAACGTTACTCAGGTTTCTCTCACTGCTCATCTGACCAGCACCAGGGATCAGTGACCAGGTCTCTGCATAGCAGCTGAGCATCCCTGTCACTGTAGGCTGGAGGATCTCCCTTCCTCCATGACTGTCTCCATGCTGGAAAAGTCCTAGGTGATTTGGGAGAAAAGAAGCAATCTATCATAAATTACTGTTTACAACCTTGGTATTCCTATTTGGAGCCAGGAGAGACAGGGGTTTGATTTCTAGCTCTCCATATCCTCAGAAGGTGGCCTGCCTACCGTACCCTACCTAACCCAACCCAACTGAATCCAGTCCAGTGCAATCCAATGGTTTCTGTCTGGTCCCATCTGGAAATTGTCCTAAGTTCCTGACAGTATCAATATAAAAATGCAACTTCTATTAGAAACTTCAGCTTCAATGCATCCCATTTTCTTACAAAGCTGCTGGGTCGAAAAATCTAGTTAAATTCCTTCAGCAATATTTTTCCTTTAGCTCTTTGTAACCATAACATTGAGCCTCCCTGAGGAAAAACACAGGCCATAGGACGAGTGGATGAACTATGGCTGTGTTTTTCAAAGAAATCAGCTGGATGAAGAGGAAGCCGGGGTTAATATGAAACATTGCCCTGCACCTCACATTGGCTCAAAGAACATATTTTCCTTCTCTGTCTCTCTTTTTCTCTCCTTCCCTTATTATTCTTTTCATTATTAAATGAGATGGATCAGGTTTTCCAAAGTTCATGAAGAGTAAGTGCATCTCCTGATGTCATTGTTTATGTACCGAGATTGACTACCCTTTGTCCCATTCAAAAACCAGCATCACCAGATGTTACAAAAGGACATTTTATTTAAATTAGATTATTGGCTCCTGCATTTGCCTCATCTATGCATTTATAACTAAACAGAATATTTCACACTTTTCATATTCACTGCACATTATACATATTTACTCATTAGTCTTTGTAGTAACCTTGAGAAATATCATCACTGCTATTGTGCTCATTAAGAAAGCAGAGACAAAGAGGACCTGATTGAAATAACAGTTTCCTTATAAATTGCCCAGCAACAAAACTTCTGTTGGGGTAGTGATGATGTGGGACCTGGTGTGGACAAGCCAGCAGCAGCCATCAGCATGGTTTGTGCAGACACTACAGTCTGCCCTGGGTCACTATTAGATGATACGGTTGTTGAATTAACAGTGATCAGTCACAGTAGTGCTACAATTATTCCTATCTATTGGTGGAACTGTAGCAGTAGGAATGTTCTTTGGACCAAAATCAGTATAGACACAGCAAAACAGACTTGCCTACAACCAAGCCTATTAGCTATTGCAACATAATTCTTGTGTAAATACTCCCATTATGTTCAGCTGGAATTATGAGCTCTTAACTCAGGATGCTCTGTAAGTCATGGCTAGGTTGTGGAGAGGTGTAAACAGTAGTGCCAGTAATTCAGTTTAAATGGCTTTTCCTGTTGATCTTGAAAGCAGATGCCTTCAAGCCTGTGTTTTCCATCCCGGAGGAGTGTGTTGCAAACACTCTTATGTGGCAACAAGGCCTGCCTCCCACATGGCCTTGGAGCAGGAAAAAGGCAGAGGCCACGTGGCAAAAATCAAGGGTGTCAGGCAGTTCTCGAAGGACAGTGAGCAGCATTAGACCCATGAAGTGCTAGTTAATGGTAGAAACACGATGCTGTCAGCAGAAGTACTGTGGCCCAGATTCCTACTCTCAGGTGATCCAGTCTGCAGAGTCTTTCCAGTTGTCTGCCTCAGGACAAGAATGTCCATGTATATACAAAACTATGTAGGGATAGCTAATTAATTTTAGATTTATAACCAGCCTTCATCCAGATTATTTTGCAATAATCATCAGTCCCAAACATTTTGCCTCCACCTAATTTAGATAAGGAGGGGAAGTCAAGCCCATCCAAGCACCTATATTAATATTTTAATTTCATTTATTAAAACTAGCTCATTTTAATACACATAATAGCTCTTATTGACAATTAAAATGACATTTTAAAATAGGCAGAACTACCTAACCATTTGGGATTTATAATATTTATTAAAACCATGGAGAATGTTGCATCTCTCCTCTTGGGGATTCTTGTTCCTGCCTCTGCAGTGCCTTTTCCAAATTATTGCCAAAGACAAACACTACAATATTTGCAAATTCAGGATGGATATGTCTCTGCCACACCAGAATTCTGTGGTTTAACTAAACCTCTTACACACATCATCCTAAGAAGAGTCTGTTTTATGTCCAGACTTAAAGAGGAAAGTTCTCATTTTTTGTCCTTACTTTTCTGACTCATCACTGAAAACACTGAGGAACTCTCCTTCTGTCTTTTGCAAAATCTTACATAAGCAACATGTCCCCTGGCAGTCAGAGCCTGTGTGAAGGGGAGAAGCACAAAGACACAGAACTACATTAAACTCAACTTTTTTGAAGTTGAAGGAAAAACCCTGAATTCACAGAGGGGGAAAAAAAAAAAAAAAAAAAAAGCAGCATATGCAATCTGAGCTCTTTTACAAATGCCATTCTTATTTATGGTATTGACTTTTTATGGTGGACTTTTGTGGAACTGGGTCCTGAATTACTATAAGATGGGTGTTAGACGTGATTCTGGAATCTCGACTGGTGTTGGTCAACATTAACATCTGCACAGTTATTTGTTATCGGTGTGCTCTTTATGTAGATGGAAGGGTAACTGCCGTGGACATATTGCTGTCTACAACTATGTGAAAGGAAGTTGTAGCATGGAGGGTGTTGGTCTCTTCTCTCAAGTAGCAAGTGATAAGACAAGAGGAAATGGCCTCAAGTTGCACCAGGGGAGGTTTAGATTGGATATTAGGAAACTAACTTCCCAGAAAGGGTTGTTAGGCATTGGAACAGGCTGCCCAGGGAAGTGGTGAAGTCACTATCCCTGGAGATGTTTAAAAAGCATTTAGATGAGGTTCTTAGGGACATGGTTTTGTGCTAGAGTTAGGTTAGGTTATGGTTGGACTCGATGATCCTGAGGGTCTCTTCCAACTGAAATGATTCTATGATTCTAAGATTCTATGACAAACAGACACAGGAGAAAACACCAAGCAAAAGATTTGTAACTTGGGGGTGATTTCAAGAGAACAGGGCTGTACCTCTTCCAGGGCCTGCTGGGATCCAGAAGCAAAGTAGCTACTTTGGTTGAGGGTGAACCCCAAACTAGGAAGCCTTGCTGAGCCAGGGCTGGTGCTGTGGGGAGCCTGCTTGGAGAGTCTCACACTGATCCAGGACACCAGGGATGTGGTGCCTCAGGAACAAGGTCAGGCAAAGGCAGATGCTCAGCTGAAGCATGAACCAGTGCAAAAGCTCTGGTCTCCTGTGGAGTGGCCAAGTACTCATAGGATAGGTGTGTGCAGGGCCGGCTCTTGTTTGGGTTGTCTGGCGGTGTCCCACAGTACCTGGGGTGGCTCTGTGCTTCATGTCTCCAAACACTCCTGCCCATCTCTGCCTCCCTGTGTTGTCTGAGCTTCACCCAGGGCTATACATCCCTGCCTTCCTCACTCCCCTCTCCACTCTCCAGACAACACAGGGTTAACCAAATCTGTTGGAACAACTGAGCCTAAATCTTAGCTTTCTCCTGCAAAAATAGACTGCAGAAAAAGGATTTGGTGGAGATCAGTCTGACTACGAAAAAGGTGTGCATCTGAAGACTAAGAATAAAAAAGTTCCCTAAAATGAAAATCCCAGAACAGACTGAGGAAACAGGAGAAATATATTCTCTTAACGATGCTCTGGTCTGTCTAGGTGGCAGCCTGCTAGGGCGAGTGCCATGGGTTAATGGAGTAACCTCTCACCCCTGGAAACTAGTTTAAATCTTGCCTTAGGGTAATAAAGGAAAATTGCATCTGATGGTGTCAAATTAGTCCCTAGTGGAGTGTTCTCTACATCACAAATTCACCACAAATTTCACACAATTTGTCATGATTGGCAGAATCTGCCAGGAAGAAGTTTAGGATGAGAATAACTCAGTTTTTGTAGGCTACAAGTCAGGGGTTGTTTGCAAATGCCTTTAGCACTATCGGGCCTTTGCTGTCAGAACAAAGCCCTGGATTCATCCTCACTCTTCAAAGCAAGGGAAACAAATAGAGGAATCGTAATCTCATGACAGAATTAAACTGTTACTCACTGATAGAGCCAGAGGTTTGTCAGTGACAGATCTGACCTATCCCAGATTGACATCAATGTCTCATTCAGTGAAGTTATTTGGGGTTTACATCAGCCTACATTAGAGCAAAAAATATAATCAAATGCTGGAGTTTAAAATTATCAAATATTTTTAAAGGTAATTGCCTTGACATAAACTGCAGATTCTGATGAAATTTGGCCAGTTCACAAGGAACACGGTATGTGAAATACCAGTTTGGAGACTCCAGCTGAGTCTGTAAGCACACATCTGCTTCGTGCAGTGGCGCAAATCTGGTCTCACGCTTGCTCTGTACACAGCAAATTTGAGGATAAATGTCTTAAAAAACATCCTGTGCGTTAGAATTTTGCACAGAAGATTTCAGAATAAATCAAAAGACCCATTTATAAGGCTTTTTAGAAGACTTATGAGGATAAGGGAGCAAACAGGAAAAAGAAAAAAGAATGTAAAAATGCATCAGGAAGTTTGGGTCTGGATTCATTCTCAGAGCTGATGGGAAGTCAAGTCCTTCACTTCTTGGCCCTGGTACCTGAGCAAAACCACCTCTCGTGGAACAGGGAGCCTACTAAGAAACGAACTGGAGAATTTAGCCCAAAGTCACGTCATTCAGCAGCGCACTTTGAGAAATACAGTCCTTATCTCTGCTTGCTGTGAGAAAGTGACAGCACACTGGCCCATGTGGGTGTTGGAGTAATAACACTACCTACTGATGCAGTCTGGTGTTACCGTATACGGCCTTTGAAAGAATCACAGCCCCTTTTTGTGTTTTTACTGGATGTCCTTACTGCAAATTGTAGGAATTGTCAAACGGCTGCTTTCCATATTTATTGACTTTGCTCATATCCTGTTGAAAATTCTTAATAATGGTGTTGAATTAGATGTAAACATGTGCTTAACGTCTTTGAACAGAAAACTGAAGCACTTTACAAAGATTAGCTGAAATAAGTAACAATAACATGTGTGTTTTCTTTTAAACAACAGGCAAGAACACTATGCCTGTTTTTTTATGAACAGGTTCTCTTGACAAAACGTACTTTTGAAACCTCAAACTGCCTTGTTCCACTGGTCATTTTGGCTGGTCCCCACTGACCTTTCTCCATGCTGGCCAAGAATGGAGGTGGCAGTGTCCTGCTGCAAGGCTGGTGCTTCCCTGAGACCTGTCAGTGATCCTGCAAGTAAGGAAGTGTTGGACATCATTGCTTGGGGCCATATCTGGGGGTCTGGGAGCACAAGGACAGAGCTACATCCAGCTCTTGACCTGTAATGTGCCCCATGGGAGGCATGGTTTCATGAACAACTGTCATGGCCAGCTCAGGGACATCTGTCTTGCTGCTCCCCCTGCCCATCTCTTCCCCAGTACACTAGGACATTTTGTGGAGACTCCTCAACACATTGCCTCTGCCTGCTGCAGGGGGGTGGCAGCTGCATAATGCAAATGAATGGTATAGTGGACAACCCCAACTAAAACTTCTTTTTTTTTTTCCCAATATATGCATATATATCATACATGTTTCCTACATAACTAAAATTAAAAAAAAAAAAAGTAAATCAGATAAACTTTAGAAAATCTGACTGAAAAGTAAAATTCTCATGTACCTTCCAACCTGTTTGCACCCTTCACAACTCCCTTCAGATGATTAATACCACAACTTTGCATCAAGTGTTTCTTAACATGGTCTGTTGTATTGCAGATCCCTTTCTAGCTCTCTAATATGAGCAAGTGATAACATTTAAACAAAATAAATCTGTTTTCTGGTGGAAGTGATTAGGTCAATTAGGCTTTGAATGAAGTGAGCTTTTTTAGCTCTAAAGGCCAGCTAATAAAGCTGAGTTAAAATAAATGTATTAAGGTGAAATATATGGGCTCAAGTCCTACTGTGGTACTGGGAAGGTGAAGAAGGGAGAGAGGACTCAGAACTGAGATATATTTAAATTGTTCATAAAAAATAAGCCTCTTTCTGAAGTACTCCTTTCTTTCCTGTGTTTCTAAAAAAAAAAAAAAAAAGAAAAAAAATTGCTCATAGTTCATTGACTCACAAAACCTTTACTTGGGAGTAAAGTTGACCTGAAACTTGACTTTAGCTTGTCTTCATCTTCTATATAAGCAAAAGAGTAAATGATTCTCTGCATGTGCACAGATGAATACAAACATGTCCATCCCCTGACACACATAACCCACCCCAACCTATTCATATAATACTTTCATCAAAAACTATTGATAGAGGGGAAGGTCACAGGATATGATGATGTACAATGGGTAGTTGAAGACAACCAGAGATGGTGTCATGGGCAAGATCTGACAGCAGAGGAAGGATACAGATCTGCATTTACATTAGTCATGGTTTCTGTACAAATCTGTGTAGAATTTTTTTTTCCTTAAAAAAATACATCCCTTAACTATTTTAATCTAAACCATCAATCTGTTAGCTAGTAAAAACAGTGAGGTCTCATCTTTTTGCTGGCTACTCGCTAACAGCATAAATTAGACTTACTAAATTCTTTCTGCTGTGGATGTCTGAGGCATAAATAACACCATATGTTCAGCAGCAGTTTAAATAAAATATCATTCTTACTTTGACAAAGACACTCTAATTTAGGAGCCATGGTTGTAATCAAAATGCAAACACTGAAGTGTTCTGCTTAATCTTAGTAAAAAGCTATAGTATTTTTGTACTGCCCTTAAACTATATAAAATACTGCATTATATTTGCAAGGGGAAATCCCCATCATCTTCTAGGTCTGTGATGCTGATATATACCAATCAGAAAGTCTAAATGTCGTCGGGAATGAACCACAGAGTGAAAAACTTGTGCCTAAGAACATATGGACACCACTGGCCTCAGGAAATATTTGAAGAGTGCACACACATTTCATCAAGATTTTTGAAATCCCAGGGGGAAAGGAAGGAATGAAAACGTGACAGAGTAATTTAAAATGGCAGGTATTGCACTTTTTTTGCTCAACACTGGAAATCAGACACCTAATATTAATATAAGTCATTATTTTTATTACCTCTATTAAAGAGGCTAACACCTGCCATCTCCCAGATTTCTGAGTGTGGTTTAATTTTTCCTTCCTCTCTTCAGTGGTTATATTGCTCCAGGTGGGGGCAAATGCCATTACTTTAAACATTGGTGTCTATTTTATCTTCCCAGGAGGGTGTACTTGGAGCAGTCTGCTCTGAGCAGAGACAGAAATAAACCCTCGCTTCTGGAGCAGGAGATGCAGGCAGCAGCCTCTGAACCCAACAGGATCAGTCCACCTAAAGACCTTTCCTTTGGGGCAGCTAGGAGGCAGGTGCCCTTTTGCCTCCCCATCCCAAGGGCAACGTGCACAGCTGCAGCCCGGCTGCTGGAAGTGTTGGAGACGCATCCTGCATGAGGATGCTCAGCACTGTGCCATGGGGATCTGCTTTCCCCTTGGCTCTTCTGCTATCCCACAGCTTGACTCTGGGCAAGTCATTCACCTCCCGTGTTTCCCTCCACTCTTTGTGGGTGTTATTTATATGGCAAGGGATGAGGTCCTTTTCTTAACCAGGGCTGAGCAGAGATTAAAACCATTTTTTTAACCTATTACCAGAAATAAAAGTGGAAAATAACTTTAAACTGATGACAGCCAGTTGAATTCCTCCTCTTCCTAAGTATGTTTCACTGCCTGCTCCAGCCACTTTGCCTGTTCATCGGTCCTACATTCTCAGGGCACTTACTTCCAAAGTCCTGGAGAAACACTTTTAAACACTTCAGTCCTGCAATTAGTGTTCTTCTTTTCAAGGCTAGATAGATATAATAATATCTTTTTTTTTTTTTTTTTTTTCTTTTCCCTGGCAAGACAGACTCTGTAAGCATAGATAAACTCTTAAACATTCTGACTACATGCAAAAGTGATTTGGGGAGTCTGATACCAGACATTTTTTGCAGGTGCTACTGTGGCAGTAGTTTCTCAGCACAGGCAGGTAGCCATATAGGATGGAGGTGAAAAATTTTCTACCAAACCTCAACCGCAGGACTATCAAAAGCATTGTACGTATTTTTTAGGCTACTGCATGAAATGTTCCCTTGAGAGCACAGAGGGCTTGGATTTACTGCTGCTGGCACAGGGTATGTGTTGCACTCATCTAGTTAGAGTTTTCCCTATAAATCACACACAAGTTACCTACTTTTGCCTTTGCAGCAAAGGAATGAGAAACCTCTGTCCCTAGTGATGTATGGCTTAATATTAGATGCTTTCTAGTAGTGTGTAGCTGAAACGTTATGAAGTTGAAACATTTTACAGAGATGAGTTTGTGTGCTGGCATGCAGTGCCACAAAACACTGCCACCACTTCCAAATTTCTCAGAGGTTTTCACAGCTTGTTTGCCCTCAGCTTCAAGGACATGTAAGTCATGTTACCATCAACAGGGGAAAGCAAGCTCTGGTGACAGAGGCCACCTCAACACTGCTGCTTCAGCTGGGCTTGTTGTGTAGTCTCTGGATTCCTCAGACAGTAAACCAGGGAGGCTACCACACAGGTGGTGTTGTAAGGAGCATGTTCCTTCAGCTTTCAAGCTTTTACTGCTGTGAAAACCCCCTAGAGATGTGTTTTGTGGCGCAATGGTGGTGAGTATCCTACAGGGCACAGACACATTTTCAGTGGGTGTTGTGGAGAAAAGATTCTGTCTTGGTAAAATGAGTGTATGTTATTAAGCCCCCAGACATAAGAAACAGGAGCTGCTGAGATAGTCCAGGCTGGTATAGGTTTTCAGTGACCATATTGGTTGCTGTTACTGCTGTGTCTAGAAGCAAACAAAGCTGCCAGCCTTGCAAATTCCAGCAACAAATGACATCAGTGCCTCTTGGAGGTGGTTTTGTGCCTATGTGAGAACACCTGGCCAGCACGTGCTGGGAGAAGGAAGAAGTGGTAAAGAAGAAATATGAGAGACATTAACAGATGTGAACCTTCATGGTATGCATCAAACTCCAGGTTCAGAGGTATGAGTCCAACTTCAGCCCTCCCATGAGGGTATATGGTCAATTCTCCCTGGTTTTCAGTAGACACATAAGTAGTAAGGGGGATTAGAAATGGACTGGTAATTACCATTCATAAATTTCACTAGCTAACCCAAGCCTGTATGATGAGATTTTGTGCCAGATGTCTGGGCTGGTACCAGATGAGGTTGCTCCAGGAACAGAAACAATGTCACCACATGGGTATGGCACAGGACCCAAGCAAATGAGCTGTGCTGGGAGGGGCTGTTCGATGCAGCGTTGCGCTGCACTGGCTATCTTGTTCCTGGTGTTGTTGCTCATCTCTTCATATGCTGCTGCATAGCACCATGCAGAATTGCAAGTGTGATCTGAGGTAATGTAAGGACGTAAGGTCTGGCTGGAAGTAGCCATTCCCAGTGCAGGAAACAGCCATCATCGCTGCCAGTGCCAAATCAATAGGGGACTTCAAACAATCTTTGCTGCAGGATGCAAAGGAATTTGTTTCCTTTCTCTTCTTGTATTCCTTTTCATTAGATAAAACCCAAGTCTTTATTTATTAAGTTTCTGCTTTTCAGCACTGTTCTAACACGTAGAGCAGGGATAATTAGCTAGAGGTTTACAGGCAGAATCTGGCCTGTAAGTTTTATCTCACCTCCCAGAAGCATGTAGTCAGAGCCAACACAGCATGTACCAAAGTAATCCTTTCCTTTTTCTCAGGGAAGATGTGTGCTGGAGAGGAAGCGTGTGCTGCCTGTCTGTCTTTTCCCACTCAACTTCTTTCTCCAGTATTCCAAAGACATTACACTGCGTGCTGCACGTGCCTGCACTGGTAATGCAGGAGACCGGGGAAGGGGGAGGAAGTATCAGGAAACTGATAAATAGGAAGGTAGAGATAGCAGATATTTGGACTATGTACTTCTGACCTCGTTAGTCTTTATCTATGGATGGTTTATTTAGAGTATTAATTAGCCATGCCATGGGTGCTGAAACCCCAGGGCAGATCCACGCATCACTAATTCCAATTTAGCAGGATTTACTAAGTCAGGCTTCGCAATACGCGAGTCAGCTATGGTACTTCCAAGACCACTCAGACACTTTCCAATATTGTCCAGGCTAATAAACCCTGATAAGCTTATTCTGATTCTATGCAGGGCAAAATGAAAGTCTGCTTTGCACTCCTGGCATACTGGGATTCAGAGGGTTTATTATGACTTGGGCACCACAGTACTTTGCTTGAGGCTGGGGTTCATCAATACAGTAACTCCATTTGAAGAGCTCTTCCTACCAGGTCAAGAGGTACCACAAACATGATGCAAAGTACTCATCAACTTCGCTAGTGAATAAGCTCATTTTACTAGTACCAATTTGTTGAGTTGATTGCATTGGCTTATCATTCCATCGGCTAGGTTGATATTGTCCGTCCTGTGGTTGCTACCTTGGAAACATAAAATGAACAAGTTTAATATAATGTAGCCTGGTTCATGTGTTGGAAGAAGGGTTGTGTCCACATTGTATCCAGATCAAACGTTATGTATCTTATGTATCTGGATCAGCTGGGAGGGCTCAGATGTGGTGTTATCACTGTGGACCCATGGCCAGGAGCTTGGAAGGGAATGGAGGAGCAGAAGCTGGCTCCAGTTCCAATTCAGTGCTGCTCAGTCCGCTGGCCCTCTGCCTCACTCAGTCAGGGCTTTTACATTAGCTGGGGAAATTCCAGCCTTGCAATCATCCTCTGACACCCCTTGTGGGGAGAAAAAATAAAAAAGACACCAAAGCATAATAAAAATAGCTGCTTCTGTATTACGTGGCAGTTCTTCCATAATTAAAACCCATTGCACAGATGTTGGATTTCCCATAGAACAGTAGCAGTCCTCAATAGCAGAGAAGTGGTTTATGAAGGTGGGAAGAAGGCTCCAGAGATATTAAGTTATTTATATCAAAGAATGCTTCCCTCATGAACGAAAGATTCTTGCTTGCTCAGAAATCCTACCCAAAACCTTTCAAAGCCTTTGATTGTTTCCTCTGCATATTCTCTGAGGACATGTTGGATGAGGATGTTTTGCACTCTTGCCACAGTTGCTGTAGCATGCATAAATTCTGCTTTATGATAGCATGATAGGACAGGTCAGCATGCACATGATTTTAGAAGGTGGGTGCCAAGAACACCCAGCACGAATGCACTGTTTCTGTACAGGTGATAGAGTACTGAAGTGATGACAGCACTGGATTTTCTTTCTGCTGTCTTAAAATTTATTTCACATATGTTTTGCTTTCTGCATTTACCAGATGATGATTTCATTGATTTGATTGCTATCTTGTGAACCCCATATCGTCTTATATCACCCTGACTGCCTACAATGAAACATCTCTCCCATGTGAGAAAGAAAATGCCAGTTCAACTTGTATGTGTACTGGTGATAGTAATATGTGCCTTATTGACAAATAGCAGAAGAGAATAAAACAGTGCGAGTAGGATAAGTTTTAGAGTGACAAGGACTGTTTCCAAGGGTCAGGCAACCATGTTTAGAAAGTGTTAGAACTTATCTTGATCAGTAACCTTTACTGTCATGACTCAAAATACAATTTTCGTCCAAGTTTCACAGTGGCAGATCCCTGGTCTACATGTACTGCCTAAGAAAAGGTAAAATCAGTTGAGATTAGACCTTTTGTTGTACTTGTGTAGGCAAACTAACAACTCTCTATGTTTGAGAATTTTGGATTTAATTAATTGTGTAGCTTTCTGAAACTTTTGATTCTTGTGTGATTTTAAAATGGGTCTTTTTGGACTCCAAAGAAGCAAGTGTATGTCTTCCAGTTGAGTGTTCACAACACAAAACTCTCCATCTACTAAAATATAATTCCACTGACAATTATATCATTGCACCCTTTCCCTCACAAGGCGAGATTTGCTTTTTTTCTTCAGGGGAGAGGTTTTTCTTCATCAGCCTGTAGATCTGGAGCAGTGGGTTTGAAGCGGCCCATGGTGATTTACTCATCTCAATAAGCTACATTTCAAAATAGATATGTCTTTCATTTTCATGACTAATTAGTATTAGTGTCTGCACGAAAACTTGGATGACTGGAGCTAGCCCCCAGGGCACCATATACCCCTTTCAGCTGGTTAAGGTAATGCAGCAGGCATTACCTTAATAACCTACTCCTTCCGAAACAGGGACTCACCAGGGACCAAACACAAGGTGAAAGGGGTCCATATTTTGGCAGGTACGCCATTTACTTTGAAATAGCCCTGGAAATAGCACCTGCCCAAATTAACATAGATAAGACTGAATTCTGCCCCTTTTTTTAGAGCAGACTTTGGAACTGAAGTTGGTGGGAGCTGAATGCACTCCCACAGAAAAGTGTTTTTTGCAGAAGTTCCACCATTTCCTTTGGCTGAAGCAAGCAAGGCTGACGTGGTCAAAGGGCTTCACAGAATACAGCTTTTGCTGGAAAAGCCCAACACACAGCTGTGAAATACCCAGCTCGCTTTCCGATAGCTTCAGCCAGGCCATTGCCATGGGGCAGGTGTGTACCAGGAGGCAACACCAGGGTCACTGTGCCTACTCGTCCCCCCTGGCTAGGGCAGGGACGCAAGGTTGTTGCCTCAGCTGCCTGCAGCATGGGAGTTGTTGCACACTGTTGTGGATCCACAAAACCTGTCACCAGGAGGGATGAGCAGTCAAGACAGCCAATACAGAAACACTTGCTCATCAACAAGGTAGCTCTGCTCCCATCTGTCCTAATGCCTTGCCTCCTCTTCCCGGTGTGCTGAAGTCAGTGATGCTCAGGGGAGAGCAGAGAGCTTCAGTTTGTTTCATCCTCTCGCAGGCTGGACTTTCTGATTTTTGCTTTGCCCTTTCTTAGTGCTGGCAGGCAGCACAGCCTTGTGTTTCTGAAGACTTAAGAAAGGAATTGATTCAGTAATAACCATAGCCTGGGCTGATTTGTTTTTTTCGGTGTCTGTGAGTAATGGATATTACTCATGCTGTACCTCCAGGATCACTTGAATCTGGTATAAATCTAATCTGCTGCTGAAAGCGGTGGTCTCATCCTGCCCTGTGGCCTCCGTCTTTCACTCCCACAGCCCTCCCTAGTGCTGTCACTAGCACTTATGTGGGCCTGTGGTGAGCTGGATCAAAGAGTATCCCTCTGCAGACTAAACTGTGTCACCCACTCCTGTGACCATGAAAAACTCCACCTTGGTATAAGCAAGTGCTACCTCGGAAGTGCTTGATTTGCCTCTGTTAGGAGTTTGCCTCCCATAAATGGCTCAGGATACCAAAGGATAAAATTAAAGTGGCAGGAAACAATTTCTTGTTGCTTTCCAGCAGTCGTGGCATTTGTGTTATACTTGTTTTTAGACTCTGTCCAAATGCCAAAATGGGATAAGACACCTGCTTAGTCCACACTGCATTATTTTGTTTCATGTAGTGCTTCAATGTTCCCTGCTATTTGAGAAAACTGTACTTGAAGTGCCAGGAAATCCGATTGAAAATATGTTCAATAAAATCCCCAGGGCAGTTTGTGAAAAAGACAGTGTAGTTCAAGTAGCATCACACATGTTTAAAATTGCAACAGACACTTTGAAACCATGTGTTGTGTAATGATCAGAGTGCTAAATCATGTGTCAAAGCTGAGGGATCTGGTTTCTCTGAAAAGTGCTAATGTTTTTTTGATGCTGAGTAGAAGCTGTGTTTAAAAGAAATGATCAGAAAGCACAAGACAGTTTATGAGAGCATTAGTGCTTCAGATGTGGTTTATCTACTTAGCAGCAAACCCAGCCTGCAGCAAACATATTTTGGACATACAAAACTAATCCTATCTGCACACAAAACTCATATAACAGTTTGCCTTGGTAATAAAAGTAACCAATGATTAAATTGCTGCATTGGTGAAGTTGGTAAAAAGTGATGTGTCTGAGAGAACACGTTTAATGGTAGATGCCCTCCTGTTGAAAATAAAGTCTTAATGCTGCTTCTTGGCCAAATCTGAAATGCATTAGTCATTCCAGTGATTTGAACTTCATCCAAGACTTTCTCAGAGCTGTTCCTAATAATCTGTCTGCACCATCTTGCACTTGGAATTGCCCCAGTATGTCCCTGCAAATCTGTCACACCTGACATTCTTGATTTTTGTAAGCCTGACTAGTGCTTTTGTCTGGTAGCTCACTAAGATCCCGTCTATACTGTGATAAGCTGAACCAGTTGTTTACCATTTCCCCAAGAAGAAAAACCATTTTCTTCCTGAAAAATGAGAACTACTAAAACTCACCTAGGAACAGTCAGTAGCAGCTTTCAGTCAAGCCAGCCCCAAACTGGGATTCTTTGACCTCCGTAAGGACAAGAAGGAAGATCAGACTGGAGCAGACAACAGAGAAAAGCCAGCCACACAGCAACCCAGAGAGAGCTGTCTTTGCTAGTACTTTGGGGTCATTAACTGGTTCAGCTTTTGCATAGTACTGATGAGTCATTTATTGGAGTGTAAAATATTCCCTGAGCTAAAGTGAGATTTTTCATATAAAGCTTTAGTCGAGGGTAGGACCTGCATTTTATTTATTTCACTTGTGGTCCCTAGCAGATGTGACTCAGGACAGCCTTTAAGTAGAGGAATCACATTTTCAGATATGTCACAAGTGGTTTACAGTATAAAATGCAGCACAATGCAAGCATTAGTGATAGAAATCCAGCAGTTCTTATGGATGAAAATACAGGGTACACAAACACAGGTGTATTGATCCATATGTTCTGTTTTTACTTCACTTGAGTTTTCAAAGAAAATTTGAGCTGGAAGCCCAGAGTGTAACTTCAGTCTACCGGCTGATCGGAAATAATTTAAAGCCCCAGCACTCGCAAAGTGCACAAATCCCGCAACAGCTTGCCATGAACAGGGGACCTGCAACCTTACTTAGCATCCTGTTCCTATTAGCCCAAATTTCAATCCCTGCTTGCACAGTGGTACAGGGCAATTTCCTTTGTAGCAGAAATTTCAAGGCAGTGTGTTGGAGAATGAACTCCTCGTGTTTACTATTAACACACAAATTTCCTTAGTCTTCAATGTACTTTGTCACCAAAGCTCAAAAAAGGTTCACAAACACAGGCAAATATACTCCTACCAAGGTCCTACTCCTTAGCTAAATTCAGCTCTTCCAGTGCCACCTCATTCTCAGAATATGTTAGCACTATAGGCTAATAAGAGATTATTAGACCACAGTATGTCTTTTCTCTTCCCTCATCATGCCCAGCTCAATAAACTAGACAGAAGCCCTGATACTTGATTTCATTGAAAATACCAGAAATTTTAGATGTCTTCGACAGTACCAATGCTGCAGTTACAGTTCACCTTTCATTACAATCCCTCTAATTGTCAGCTTTAGGCTGTTGTAAACCACAAACCTTTGTCCATTTAAAGGTCAATTTAGAGGGAGATGTTTGATAACAACCAATTTTTGGCTTGATAGTGTCTTTCTGATATGTGTACCCTTACCTGTGTTGGAGCATATCACTCATGCGACTTCCTAAAGGCTACCCCACGAAGCACCATGATACAGTCCTGGGGCTGTGTTCCAATGCTGACAATCAGGATGAGGAAATGCTGTAGTTATTAAAACCTGCTGTAATCCACTTGCAATCTCTGTGATGTTCTTAACAAAGCCAAGCTGCCTTTGTCAGATGCCAGGTTGCTCTACTATACACCTCACGTCACGAAATCTGCTCTGGGGCTACAAAATGAAAGCTGGATTAATGTCAACAGTTAGAACAGGTCTGCAGAGTCTGTGTCTTGCCATCTGTTAGAATACAAATCCTGCACAGAAATATGGAGCATAACAAATAGGAAGGAAATGTTACTGAGTTGGTGGGCTGTGAGCACTTCAGTGTAGGCATCTGGAAAGGTACAGGGTCTCTCCTAACACATAATGAAATCAATTCAGAGTGGTGCCACTTCATAGAGCACTGTGAGTCACAGGATATGTCCTTATGAGTCCTAGCACCTCATATGAGAGGTGTGCACATCTGGATGCAGTAATGAGAGGATGGCTTTCTGCTGTAGCTGTTTACATCCACACACAGCTAATGCCAAGGGAGCACCCAAATTAAATTCACCCGGGGTGGAATATTCTGAAACACTCCATGAAGACATGAGACACTTAAGATTTACTCTCCACACTTGAAAAACAGGTCACATGACCTTTGTTTAAGCAATAGTTTGTCTATGGTCCAAGACAGTGTTTGGGATGAAACAAAGTCAGTAGCCAAACGCCAAGCTGAAGGTCAGTGGAAGGGCTAGCAACAACAAGCTTCACTTGTCAGCCAGCCCAGGAGCAACTGCAAGTTCTGGCTGCTCTGTCCAGCCAGTAACCCAGGGTTACTTTAGCATGACCCAAAGCAGTTTCTTATTCAGTCTTTCTTGCCAGGCCTCACTGGCAGGGAGGTCTGGTCCAAACCTAGGACCCAGAAACAAGCACTTGGTTTTTATTTGAGAAAATAAACAGAGCTAGAGTTTCAAACTGTGGGTGTTAAATGCTCGTGAAGAACTTGCATGATACAGGTCATTCTTCCTCCTCGGCTTGAAATATTCCACATGAAAATCTGGCAGACCATATCTAAGCAACAAACACATTTGTCCCTCTGTGGGATCTATTTTGAGACTGCTTAACCAAAGAAGGGCTCAGCATGAGGAAAACATTTTTCCCAGTCACTACTAACTTGCAGAAGCACTTTTCAAATATGCTTCATGTTGGATAAAGTCTGCTATTAAAGTAAATGTCTAAATTCATGGGCATCAACAGAAGCCAATTAATAGCAGACAGAAAACACTTTTGACAGTCTCCCCCACATAATTCCCTGTGTTCAAAACACAGTAGGAAGATTAATATCCAGTGAAGTAAATAATAAGAAATAAGCAAATAAGAAAAAAGCTTCTTGCATTTGTGTAATTTCTTGCAAATGGTAATCCTGTCAAATGTCATGATGATTTTTTTTTTTTTTTAAATGACAGGATACTTTAATGGCCATTGCTAATATCACTTGGTATGCAAAGCATGGCCATGAAACAATGCAGGAAAACTTCACAATTCAGAGAGCAGAATGATTAAATGCAAGCCTAAAAATCTTTTCACTTTTGTATAGATTTGTATTAATAGTTTTTTTTAGAGGAGGCTTTCAGATTGTGGACAGTACTCATGTTCCGCATGAGTGAAAATTAAGTGATGATATCAATTGTATCACAGTGTAACTTCTTAGGGAAGCTAAAATAATTTGATTGACTCTAACTGGAATAATTCCAAATTTGTGTTAACATATTTGAGAACAGAACTCAGTATTTATCTTTCCTTTAACCAGTGAAGTAATTCCAAGTTTTATAGGAAGTCTTGAAATACCATGGTTTTTTTCCTCAGCTTTGTTCATTAGAGCAGAATGGGAATAATTTAAAATAGGTGATTCCAAGTTTTCCAGAAGGTTGTGTATGGATTTACTTGTAGCTCTGGAAATCCCCAAGAGAATGGAACTGGAAATCACAGCACAAACAACCGCCTTTTCTGAAAATTTTTAAGGATGTCTGAAATGTATAGTTAGAATATATTATATTTCCTCAGAACAGTCATATCAACAACAACTTCATTGGCAAAGTCAGTTTACATTTATTCCTTATTTTCTTTTCCCACACTATTACCTCATTACACCTTCTTATTCTGCACTGCAGCTCATGATCTTTCAGGTAGACCAAGGAAATCTGCTATAAACCAAGCTACTGTGAAGTTATCTCAATTAAAACAAAAGTGTTTAACAAGGAAAGAAAAAACCCCAAATCTCACACACATGTTGCTGCTTTCTTCCATAAGATGCTTGTTAAAGAAGGCACTGGTAAATTTACCTGAAGTCCCAATTTTTCCCTTACTCTTTAATTTCATTTGATTTCATTTCATGATTTCATTGTTTCATTTTTCCTCTTTCCCTCTTTTTGCTAAACCAGATCAAGAGGTTAAGCATGCCCTAATACATGTGCTGACATAGAAACAGAATCATATGGTAAGAACACAGTTTTATCCATTGAGGTGCCTGGCTCCTTTGCTGCAGAATATGGCGTTTGTAGTGAACAAGGCAGGAGATTGCAGGGAAAGGACGTTCTCACAGGAAAGCAAGCCAAGTGTTCTCCCAGGCAACCTTGGTTCCATCACAGCACACTTTCTTGTACAGGGATTTGCAAAAATTATCCATATCATAGTTCATTACATGCAAGGAAGGCATATTAGCTTGTAAGGTATACATTCTTTGGGGCTTCTCATGGGTATGGAGTTCAAACACTAATACACAAAAAAGGGAAATCAAAGCCTTTCATAAATGTCTTTCCATATTTTGTCTGGGTTTTTTGGGAAGTATAGTGAGATCTTATTTCCTGGAAGCTTTTTTCCATGTCTGTAGTTTGGAAGTATTCAGAAAGCCACAGTCTAGCTGACAAATACACTATACATTTCCAACACATTCTCTACTGCTTGGCTACTAAACCTTCTATTGTAGCTTTTATTCTCTTTATTATTGTGACCCTAGTTCTTTCCAGCAGATATGATTTCAGTAAGCACAAGCAGGCTTTTCTGCCTTGTTTGGGTGATTTTCTAGGCAATCTGCTAAGGTACTGTAGTACTGATAGCAATGGAAAAGCTCTTTTTCATTTCTGTGTCTGTACTTTTTTCATCATCCAGATATAATCATGGGATATATTTATACTTTGTGTTAATGCAAGTTAACTTATTAGTTTCTATTTTCTTGACTGACTTGCATAAACTATAATTCTTCAGTTCTTCCTTCTTGCTAGAAACCAGTCTGTTATATGGCAAAAAACTTCCCTGGCACTTCTGCTTTCTGTTGCATAAAAGAGTTCATCTGGGTTGTTTTCTTGCTGACTTCTCAGGTCAAAAAAGTTTCTTCTTTCTCATGCTATTTTACTATTAGGATCTCAAAGATCCTCTCTCAGAATATGCAGTCTGTAAGCATTTGTGGGGAAGATCTACTTGCTTCTATGATTTTTTTCTTTGCTGTTTTAAACACAAGCAACTAATTGCTTATTCTTAGAATATGGATAGACCCTATGGCAAGGAACTTCGCAGAGGAGGGAATTTTTGCTTGTTTGGCCAGACTTGCAGCACATTGAAATTGACATAAATTCATCTAAGACAATGACTTATTCCTAATTTATATGGTGATAATCTGATTCATTTTAGCTTAATTATTTCACAACATGTGGAAGGTTGGTGTGTATGTACCATTATGATCAATTCATAGGTCTCATGTTAATATCTAAGGAAGAGAGATCCAGGAATAAATATAGAGGTGCCAAAAAGTATAGACTTACAGTTATTTATCTTGGGAAGTGTAGATGGAAGGCTGGTTACCATACAAAATTTTTCTCTGCACAGCAGTGTTTCTTCTACCTCACCATCAATAAGTATCTGCTTTACTTTATGGTTGCTAAATTCAGTCCTTATCTAAGGATTTTTTTAGGAGGCCTTGATGTCTGGAAACACAACAACAACAACAAGAACAACTCAAAACAAACAAACCCAGGCAATAATGGTAATTTATATAAAATGGAAAACTGAAGAAAAAAAAGCCCCCAAACCTTTTATAGGAAGATTATTAATGATATTCATATAAACTGTTATTCATACTGCTGTGCACATGGTCCTGATCAAATCTGGTTTTTTTCTTGCCATTTTACACATCAGATGATCAAAATAGCACATTAAATTGAAATTTGTTGGACATAACAATTGTCACCAGGATTTTCTAAAATTAGGTTTTTTCTTTTCATATATCCTTCTCCAGTTTTGTCAGTAATGAAAGAAACCTCAACAAACCTAAACACATCTTTGCAATCTGTCTGTTGTGGGCCACACAAGCATACTGACTTGTATGCTTCTTTTAAGGAACGTGGAATCACTAAAAGCAATTATAACCACATGGGAACATTCAAGGCAGTCAAAGACTTAAAAATGAAAGAATCTGGAAAAGTGTCTTACAAAGAATCCATGTCGAGAACCATTAGTATTTTGTAGGAATTATATTATGCAGATACTATCCAAGTCACCACAGTGAGAAATGGCAGTAAGTGACATTGACTCTGCCATAGAGATTGTGTGGAAAGAAGTCCCACCAAATAACCATTCCTGGATAAGGCCAACAGCAAGCACAACCATGTGGTGCTGAGCTGAGCTCTGGCAAACTCTCACTCCTGTTATGCATATATTTTTGATTCTCTTTAGTTACAGACTAGGATGACTCAGAACACCTAACCTTTTTTTTATTTGGTTTAGGTGTTTGCTGGTTCTTGGGAACTGAGATTGGCCATTTACATAAGGCTGCCAAGGTGGCATGGGAGGAAGCAGAAGCCTGGGCACAGATGAGGAAACATGTGCTCGCACTCACTCTGGGGACTGATGCTGGTCCATGCAACAGCTGAGTTATTCCAGAACTGGAAGCCTGAGCGTTTCCAGCCCCAGAGCATGGACTGGAAATACTCTAGTGCCTGCTGCCATCGTGAAAAGGGAAACACTGTGAAAGGATATGAGTCCTGAGAAAATCAGAAAGCCCAGAAAGCCCAAGTGACTGATGTTCTGAGTGATCCTGGTACCCGCAGGCTGAACATTGTTTTACCTTCCTCACCATAAGGTGTGAAAATACATACACAAATCAGGTCTGTGCAAGGCAGTGTTGTTTGCCATTCTCCTTCATGACAACTGGAAGACCTTCTCACCCTTTTCAGAGAACATACTGTGACTGACAGCATTCAAGAAGTGAAAGCAATATCGAATATCCTCCTGCTCCTGAGGAGGTTCTCACTCTACTTTCCATCACCAAGGAAGAGGCACTAAACCACAGAGATGCAATCACAGTGTTTCATTCTTACTGTGTTCATGAATACTTAATTTCTAAAACAAAAAGTTAAACTGTTGCAGCTAAAAGGAAATGATATGTTGCATTCGCTTCACTAGTTCCAAAAAAATGAATGAATTTCAGGAACATGGGAGACATGGTATGACCATTTTTCAGTCAGAGGAAGAAACCAAACCCAGAAGGACACGTGTGCTGCAGTGTTGCTGAGGAGAGAATCTAGATGATACATATAAAGTATCTCATTTTCCACATTTTGGAGTATTTGCAATGGGCATGTCTGTGGGGAACAGATAGGCTTCTCCAAATTTGATGCAGATCTCCCTTATCCCTTTTGTTGCTATAGACCAGTGGAGCCTGGGAGATTCACTTCAAGTTGTCAGCTGTGAGTAGCAGGAACTGTCAGCATAAAAAAATCCTGACAGGCAGCATAAAAACCATATAGACTTGGAGACCCAATCTTTGATCTCATTAAGGTTTAGTTATCTATCTGTAAGATAACTAGTTCTCAACTTTCCTACTGATCAGTGGAAAAATCTTTTGTTAAAGACAATGAGAAACAGAGAAGGAGCCTTATACTTACACAAATACTTATATTTCTACATATCTCTTTTCAAATGGAATTGTGCTTGCAGTACTAGGAAGACAACAATAGCTTTTATGGCAGCTGGAAATTCCTCAAATAGCACTTAGGACTTTCAGAATAAGCAAAAGTTCTCTTCAGACACTGCAGATAAAAGACTGGCTCCTGGAATTCAGTGGGAGTTTCATCATCAGTTTCAGTGGAGTCTGGATTTCAACACACAAGTATGAAGTCATAGAAATCAGAGATGGAAAAAGCTGCTTAATCATTCAGACCAGACTGAAAACCTTTATTTTTCTTTTTAAATATAGACTTTTTTTCCCTAAGGACTTCTTTGGCATCTGCGAACATTTTGCAGACTTTTTTGTTCTGAGATGTTCCTTTCCTTCCTTCCTAAACATCTCAGATTCCTTATTTAGCTGGGGAGATGAGGAGCAGGGCCAGCAGCTTGAACCTCCTGATGCTCCTGACTGATGGGTCTATCCCATTTCTCCCTTCCATACTTTGCCATCCTCAATGCCCTCTTGTGCTCCCAGAAGGATGGGATTGATCTTCTCTCTCCTCACTTCACCTGTAGGATACATTGCTGCTGTAATGTGCACATGAAAATCACTGCCAACTACTGAATAACTCACAGCAGCCCACAGAAGCCCAGATTTGGCCACTATGACTTTAATCTATTCTGTGTCAGTTCAGCATCATATTCTACAATGGAGCTCCTCCATCATTCATAGGCTTTATGCAGTTAATTTTTTACATGGTCTGAAAAAATCTCTATTAAGTCATAGCCTAACCTTAACAATCAGGATGAAAAAGCAAGGGAAATATCAAAGTGGTGTTCTCCAAGTGGGAGGAAGACAACATCTACTTATAAAATGTTATTTGAAAGCTTAGCAGATTTGGTCTACATAATTTAAAACAATAGCTTCAGTCAGGCAGCTTTCCTAAAAGGGAAGGATAAGTCAGAGAGTCAGCAAACATGAGAGTTAGGACATCTTTGTTCAGATCTTGGTAACTTTGTGGAAAGCAGGAATCTAATGGAGCTTCACAGGAGATTCTGTGAAGAGAGTTGAGCAGGTGCATTAGTGAGCTTAAAGGTGGAGCACAGTGCTAGATATCTAAAGTTATCAAAGCACCTAAAGAAGCAGATAACCTGCAGGGGTATTTTCAGAAGTGTCAGGGGCCTCACACCATTTGATCACAACAGTCTGGGAATCTGTGAGAGACCTGTGTGTCTGTCTGCTGCACAATGCCTTTGATGGTCAGGCTTGAAGACACTGAGGAAAATGCCTTTAAGTAATGAGCTGCTTCTCTTTTATGCTGGTTGAGAGTTCACTGTTAGGAAACTTTAGGAAACTTTTTTTTTCCTTATACTTATTTTGTTTGTTCTTATTTCTACTTCATTATTTCTAGCTATATGTCTTAGCACAGTCTTCTTGACCCCTGGTGATCTATCACAAAATCTTCATAACATGTTGAAACACAAGATAGATGCAGGAGGAATGGTGAAAGGAGACTTCCAGGAGTGTGTGCTAGCACAGAAGGTGGTAGTGGCTTCTTGTGCTGGTTTTGGCTGGGATAGTGTTAATTTTTTTTCATATGTGCCAGTATGGAGCTATGTTTTGGATTTGTGCTGGAAATAATGTAGATAATACAGGGATGTTTTAGTTATTGCTGAGCAGGGCTTACAAGAGTCAAGGTCTTTTGTGCTTCTCACCCCAACTCACCAGTGAATAGACTG
Organism: Streptopelia decaocto; assembly: GCF_964273445.1. Taxonomy (NCBI): domain Eukaryota; kingdom Metazoa; phylum Chordata; class Aves; order Columbiformes; family Columbidae; genus Streptopelia; species Streptopelia decaocto. Next base: position 65,338,317 of record NC_138656.1, read on the forward strand.
GGGGTACACAAGAGGTTGGGAGGGGACACAGCTGGAACAGCTGACCCCAGATGACTGAACGGATATTCTGTACCATATCATGTCATGGTCAGCAATAAAACCAGGGATAAGTTTGGCAGAAGGGCTGCTGCTCAGTGCCTGACTGGGCATCAGTCTGTTGATGAGGAGCAATTGTTTTCATTTGCAACACTTGTCTTTCTCAGGTTTTATTTATCCCTCTTTTTATTTTCCTTTTCTTTACATTTTTTTACTATTATTACTACAATAACCATCATCATCATATCTTATTTCAGTTATTAAACTGTCTTTATCTCAACCCACAGGTTCTCTCACTTTTGCCTTTCCAATTCTCTTCCCCTCAATTCCACTGTGGGGGAGTGAGTGCCTGTGTGGTGCTTCATTGCCGACTGGGGGCAATGAGGCCCTCCTACAGGGCCTCATGGCTGCATCACAGCGCAGGTGGGATGCTGGTACCCTCTAGTCTCCTTTCTCCCCCATTCAGAGATTGGGTCGTCCCAGAAGTCTGCAGGCAAGCTCAGTTTTATTGCCAGTCAGCTGATGTAGACAAAACTGTGTGACCTAAGTGCATCAGGAAAATTTCTTTTTCTTTCTTTGTACTTGTGATGCTGAAGAACATGAAGAAGGGCTTGTGTCACAGCTTAGCCGGGCTGTGCAAATGTGTTAGCACTTCTAATTTTACCTCATAGGTAATCCCTCTTTCTTCCATGTTTAAGTTTGACTGTATTTCATTAGCCCTGTGGGTTAGTATGCAAAGTGTGTGCAATGTCTACAATACAGAAGTTTACATGGGGACTAGTTCCCTATTTTCTCTTTATTGTCAATGTAGAAAAGAAAAGGAATTTTAGGTTGTGATTAACAGATTTACTTTAGAAATCTACTTCAGCAAGAGATGAGCAGTGCCTTTTAGGAGCTTTCTCTTCCAACTGTCTAAAATAAGAACGTAGATGACCAGCTCAGGTGTACACATTTACACTACTGACACACATATGAAGTGACAGGAAGCCCAACTAGGTATCTATCACGACATCTATATGTATGGATGACATTTTCATTTGGAGGTTCTGATAGCAAGTCTTACAAATCTGAAATAAGCTAAAAGCTAGAAATGGATTTCTGGATTCTAGACATTTGAATATGAAAATTAGGCCTTTCAAGTTTGCTGTGAAGAAAAATATTAATATTTTCACTATATTCTAGTTCCTGTAAGGTAGAACCTTATAGTTTTATCCTTACAAGGCTACATCTTATATATACAGATCAAGACCTAAGGATCTGGTGATCTGGACAACTGTAAAATCTTAGCTAGGGTCTAGAATATGCAAACCGTATGTTTGTCATACCCATCAAATCCTGGAATTAGACTCATCTGTAAATCTGTGTTTTACCCACTGCCATATGGGAAGAGTATATTGTACAAAGCAGAGATGAAGATGCAGGTCTAGGCAGAGATGAATAGTACCTGGTAAGAGCACTTTGCTTTGGAGAGGGAATATATTAGTAAGTATACCGCTTGCCCTTTATGGTGGATATGTGCAGTAGATTTTACATGCACTTATCTAAGGGCCCAATCTGCAGCCCGGTGTAAATCATTTCCCAGTTTTCCTCTATTCTTATCAACAGTTGTGTTCTGTGGAGCTTTAGAGTTTAATGTGAGATGCTTGGAGAGACAGATCACATTCTCCAAATTTTCCTCCATGTGAAAAAAATAGCATAGCATTTAATTTCAGAACTACTTGTCAAGAACTGCATAGCAAATCACACATGATCTCTCCCTTTTCCAGTTAAAAAGCCTACCTTTAAGAAATGTGGCAATAAGAGGCACATGGGCTGTTTGGCAGCCTGCCTGAAAATCTCTGCAGCCAATGAATAATGATTACACTACAGAGCATCTGCCATCCAGAAATAGACAGTGCTGTCTCTTGAACCTGCTATTGTGTCTTTGTACACAACATGATGGAGGTATTTTTTTTTCTTCTGGAGGCAGTGAGGACCTTGATTTTCATTTAAATTATGTAGAAAAAGTGATTTTCATCTAAATTAGAAACGTGATTAAACAAAGCTCAACAATACATAATGTTAGTAAACTGTATCATCCATTCTGCCCCAGATTTTTCCATATGAACGTTAAGTATTTGGTGCTTCTTGTGTAAAGGCAGAACAGTTCTAACAGAAAGTTCAACACTGATTGAGATAAATGGCTGGCATCCCAAAACAAGTGTTTTAGACAAGTTACTAAACACAGAGAGCTGTCAGGGCAGGTCAAGCCATTGCAAGTTCTCCTTCTCCACCCACAACAGGAAAAGTATTTTCATTCTCATCAGGGACTTATCTGGTAAATCAAAAGTCTACTTTTCATTATAGGCAGAGACATCCAGAGAAAGTGCTGAAGGGTCATGAGGAACAAAAATGCCTCCAGAAGGCTGGGTGTATAAGCAACTATTATGAATCAGAGAGAATGAAGATTTGGCTTTTTGCTTTCTTTTTGTAGCCACAGTGCATCTCTGTTAGAAATTAATAGGCACTCAGCACCTTGACATTGGTAGCACTTTCTCATCAAAACAGATCCACTTGTATCACCTAAAGGTACACAAACACCAGACAGTGGCACTTCTTTTTCTCTTCTATGTTTCAGTGACTTGAGAAGTTGTTACAGGGGTTTCCTTTGACTCCTGTAATTATAATTATTCTCAATTCTTAGGACTTCCAAAGTAACATGATGTTATCACCTAAACAGGAATTCAGGAAATTTATGTATCAGCAGACTATTCCAATCTATGTGTGTGTTGACAAAAAAGCAGAATTTTAAAAGTAAAAGACTGCATATTAGGAACTTGTCAGTACTGGAGTAGCATTAATAGGAATGCCAGCTCAACTTTCTCATATGTTTCTAAATGGTTTGATTTAAAAAAATTGTGGCTTTAGAATATAAACTGAACAAAACACATATAAAAAGAAAATGGCTGAACTAGGAAAACATTTCAGAAATTTTGGAGTTGGTGGATTTAACTTTTTCCTGGAAATCCTGAAGACAAAAAATTAATACAGCTTGTGGGTAAGCGTTCATTTTTACTTGCTTTCTGATGCCTTAGGAAGTATGCTAGTTTTACTCAGATCATCAGAACTTGAAAAGTTGTACAAAAGTGAAAAGAATGATCTCTGCTGTGCTGTGATACTTATTAGGGTATGAAAGTGCAACTAGTTATGCATTAACTACATCTTCTTTGTCACTGGCTACACAAAGGTCAAAATATATAAAATTATGCATAGCTGTGGGCATTGGTTGGAACAAAGTAACATATGAAGTAACCAGACAGCTCTGGAATCATGGATCCAAAACTTAGATAATTTACATTATCTTCTTCTTATTTTTATTATCTTTTATATAAAAAAGATTCCCTTGATCATTGAGGGCCGAATGTCTAGCCATTAAGAAATTACTGGGGTTTTGGAAGTCTGTAAAGAGAATTACGTATTTCTTTATTTTTTATAAATATCAAAGAAAGTGAAATGATAGCTGTAATTTTAATACACAACGTGAAATTTGTCCTCTAATATACAAACTATTGCTAAAGTGGAAAAACATTTAAAATGTTAAGACTGTGTATAGTTTTATGATTCTTTTCCTCATAAGGAAAGTTACTCATTGCAATTGTTTCCTCTCAACATCATTCTCTTATTATATATCAACCTTGGTTCAAGTATCTTGATACTACTATCACACATCAAACCAATCATTACTTGGCAACAGACAAGGGCAAACAGATAGGCTTACAGTTTGCTTTTATAATTAGCTACTGTGTCAGTGTGAAAGCTAGGAAAAAGTCTTAGGATATGTGGCCAAGGTACATGACCATGAAGTGCCATGCAAGGCTACCTGCTGGGCTCATTTGCAGCATTGACTGTCACAAACAAATAGGTATGTAGCACTGTTTAGTCTCTGGCAGGGCAAGGACAGTTTCAATTATTCAAATGTCTCATTATGAAGCTACATCTAGAAATTTATGTGGAGATGGACCATAGTGGGTCATCACAGATACCTGGAATCATCCCACCTCATTTCAGGTCCTTGAAAGTGGTGCTTAAGTTATGGGCAGAGACTTGCTAAATTTCTTTTTCTTTCAGTGGAGAGGAACACTGCCAGAGGCAGATGCCTAAAGTTAGGGGAGATGAGTGAAAGCACAATTGTTTGTGCACGTAGGGAAGGTAGCATGTGTTACCTTCACAGCTTTCTACATGTATTTCTGTACAAGGGTAGCTTACATAAGGTGTAAATGAGCCATGGCTGCTACAATTCAGACTCCCCCTGCTCCTCATAATGAGTAGATGCTATCTGTGGTAGGCATACTTCAGAGTTTATGGGTTACATGAGAACCATTTTCTTAAAGTACTTGCCTTTGTAGGCTGAAAATCATACAAGAGCGCTCTTCATACACTATAACACGGTAAAAGGAAATGTCTGGACGTAGGGAAGAGCCATGACAGTACTGGATGCAACTACAGTGGGAGCAAATAAACTGATCAATGATGTGACTGCTACCCCAGGAAACACCACTCAGAGTGCTGGTGCAAGAGGAACTTTAGGATCTCCTTAGGGCTCCACCAGATCTCCCAGGAAATTTACCACTAAATCAGACATTTACTTAAGCTGTGTGAAGCTACACTGCAGTTTTGACAATACTTATGTCACATTCTGTATGGTAGGGGGATATGCTACACCTGACTGTGTTGTCTTCTTACACCTTGCAACAACATAGGAGGTAATGCAAACACATTTAGACTCTATATTGTGTAGATAAGTTTGTACATATACACATGCAAAAACTGTTTGCTGGGGTTTATATATTTCTGTGGGTTGAAACTACATGTTAAATGCAATTGTTCTCATCTGACAGAGGTTTAGTACTCTCTTGGGCTATGTGGTTGATACAACAGGACATGCAAGAAAACTGGGACCACATTGTCCAACTTCTAGAGAAATAAGTAGGTTGCTTTTGTATTTTGGATACACTTCAACAAAGTGATTATGGATCTGTTTAACTCTGAACATGTACTTCAAAATGTTTAAAGACTTTTCTTTGTCAGGGTCTTGTTTATCTTTATACCTTTGTTCTTTACTGTGAATACGTCCAGTCAACATTACCCTAATGGCAGAAGCTCTCTGTGTGATGTATGGATTTGTTTTCTTGAAAATGTAATGAATTTGACAAACTTTCAATAAAACAAAGAAGCATTCTGCAAACTGTCTTCATGCTTGACAGCTCTGCCCCAGGGACGGGACCACTGGGTCCCCAGCCTTCGGCAATGAGTTTTGTCTGAGAAAAGTGAACCATCAGAACCTCCTGTCATGAAAAGTGTTGATTTCTCTAAATAGTGACAGGATCGAGGAAGAGATTATTTCAGCTTAACCATTATGTGGCCAAGTATGGACCAAACACTAAAGGAAATCTTGCCCCCTTACCCACATGATATTTTCCTAATTTGCTCTATCTGCAAATATTTTCAGAATAACTCCAGATTAATAGTTTAAAATTTCAGAACATTCACTCAGTCATTTTGATTCACGGCATGATGGAGATAAGGGGTTAGGTGTTTAAATACTTTAGTGATAACAGGAGGGGTGCATAGCATCCAGATCTATTTCACTGAGCATAACAGAAAGCATATTTACCTCGAGCCCAGAAAAGACCTTTAAATACTGTGCTATTATGTGTCAAAGTAGATACTTCTGTGTTGCAAGTTGATTCAGGTTACCAGGCTATTTCTCTAACCAGACAGTTGTTGTTCTCTATCTTTTGTTTGTCTGATCTGAAGCATCCATAACTTGTAAGCATGGATTTATCACAGAAGTGGGAGGAGAGAGCTTTAGTTCCCTGAGTCATCAGCCTGTATTACATGAGGCATTTGTGGACACATGGCTGTACAGCCCCCCGTCTCAAGTCAGATTAGGGCTTCAGCTACCACTGCTCTTAGTCCTTAGTACATCACTGTCTTAAAAGCATTGTCCCCTCAAAAGCCTCACTGCTGCTGTCTCTGTAAGATACAAATAATAAGACAAAGAAAACTGCCAGGTAGTTTCTGTACATTCTTTTATCCCTCCTTGCTAAAGAGATCTGTGCAGTCTTAAAGTGTTATAAAAAATTCCATTGCAAACGTACTTTTTTTTTCCTGCCATATGACTATAAAGGAAAGCAAAAGCAGCCAGATCAGGGGCTGATATCTGCTGTGTAGATACCTATAGTCAAATTACTTCAGAGTTTCATGACCCTAAGAAATTTCTAATATTTGTGGCAGCATAAAATATCCTGGAAATGAGGGTACTAAGAGTGTGATGTGAATTGGTTGAATTTAGAATACTGAAAATTTGGCCTCAAAAATGTGGGTCCAAGTTGCTATGAAGAATGCACCTCTTCAGTAGTTGGTATGGTCCCTATTCCCATAGTATGGGACCACCACAGACATCAGTGTTTCTATCTGTAAAGTATGCTAGAAGGGAAAATGACATAATTCCGATTTATACTTGAAGAACCAAGGATATGGACAGTTGTGCTTTTACTTAACTAGACAGAGCAGTTTATCAGTTTGCTGCCCTGTCAGTTTGTTACCACAAGCACACCAGAGATTATTGCCACATCCCTTGCTGAGCTGACATGACTATTCATATGAGCTCTCAGAGCCTGCTCAGCACTGCTAAATTAGATCTTATTCGTAGTTTTCAAACCACACTCACAAGTGTGCAGAGGCACATCTGTCCATCCTCTGAGGTAACAGCAGTGAGTGCGTCTTTAAAACTGGGAGGCGAGGTGGTTTCAGCTCATGTAATGTCAGGAGAAGGACAGTGCTGTGCAAGAGAGAACACTCTCCATTCTCCCCCCATCTCTGCCCATGTCTGTAAAGATGGAGAGATTTTCTCCAGGCTATGCAATGGGGATATTTAAGAGTCTGGGATTTATGTCCAGGCCTCTTGAGCTTTAGGTTAATGTCTTCAAATCTAGGCACCTCAAGCAGAAATAAAGGAAAAGAAGATGATTTATGGATAAATTAATCAGTAATAATACTTTGTTGGACATGAAATCAGGTAATGTTCCCTATTAAAACCTCAGCAAGGAAAGAGTATTAAACAGATTGTCTAGAGGAAGATTTAGTTCAGAATAAGTTGAATGCAGACTCTGCTATACCTGGGATAAATTTAACCTCTAGTATTCTTTTTCACTTCACACACTTCACCGTAGTCATGACATATGAACATATGAGGCAACAGAACTATGGCAAAATAGATGGGACTTTTAGAAGGTAAGATGCTGCCCCTGTCTTTGTTTGAACAGAACTGGTCTATAACGCCTTCTTCAGTGCATGGCAGTCATGGGCTATTCCAAATCGTCCAGATTTACATAAAATGGCAAACAGATGCAGTAGAAGGGGAAAACTTAAAAAATAAAAAAAAAATCAAACCCAACCATTTACAATAATGTTGAGTGAAGTAAATGAAAAGAACAGATGTTACTTGAAATTCACAAGCACGAGTCAACGTTTCAGAGAGTAAGGAAGTTTACCATATAAAGATTGTGTTGGAATTCAGGAGCCAAGGAACAGCAAGCAGAAGAAATGCTGTATTACATTTTGGTGAGGCTATATGCCTGGATTCATAGATGGCAATTCCTACATACTGATTAAATGTTCTTTAAAATGTTACAGGCTGTATAGGACATCCAGAGTCATTTTCTGTGGTCAGAGGCAATCAGCACAACTAGTTTGCTGGCACTTCAGATTTTCTGCATCTTATTTTACATTTTTTAGATTCACTGTACTATATAAAAATGTGATAGTTTGCATATAGGGAGTTGTGGTTTTGTTCAGATCTGCGGTTTTTGCATCCTGGAAGTCTTGTTTTGAGAGCAAATCTGGTCATTCCAAATTGATTACACAAAAGCTATAGAGTAGGTTATAATTTCCATGGTGTGTGTAATATGTGGTGTAGCTGATTGGGCCCTCAGAAATTGTGGTAGACCCTCCAGCTTGCTAACTTCTTAACTCAGCAGATCACAAACCTTTATATATATATATATATATGTCCCATAACAAGGATGGTGATATTATTACTGTAGGTCTAATTAGATACCCTTTAATGTTGCTTTCAGTCAAAAATCTCAGAGGTGCATTTCATCTGGAGTTGGTTCTTTTCCAGATTTCTTAAAAAAAAAAAAAAAGAAAAAAGAAAAAAAATATTTATTTTGTAGTTCTGCCATGATTTAAAAAATATCACTAAATACTTGTAGGAGATTGCAGACAGGAGGGAATGAAAATAAAACCTCCCCAGGAAAAGGAAACTTACACCAAGTTACAAAAAAACCCCTCTGCATGAGTAATTGGATCTCAAAATGTAATGAAATGTTGGCTGAATGCTGTGCTGCATACCAAATACTCCCTTTAACAAGCTGAAATCTAAAAACAGTGGAAACACAGGTCAGAGTTTCTGCTCAGAAATATAAGAACAAGTAGCTGCATTAGAAATAGTTTTCCCATTCATAAATATCATAATGACAGGCATTGTTTTGAAGAGACCATTTTCATGAACAACTGGAATCACAAAGGAAAAAAAGCATCGAGTAAAAACCTACCAGGCCTTGAGGGAAGTGAGACATCCCATTAAGAGAATGACATTTTTCCTCCTGAGACAGTGTTGTCACTTGTCAGAAATTAAGAAGAGAGAGAGGAAGTAGAAAATGTAATTTATACTCTGGCAATAAACTTGAGTTGGAGAATTTTTAACAGAAATATCAGCTCTCATAAAAAGAAAATAAAATAATGGGTGAGTTTCTTCACAGTCACTGGATCTATTAATAACACAGACTCAGGTTGTCACCACTCTGAAAAAAAAAAAAAAAAGGTCAAAGATGGGCTATTATATTAATACATTTGAAAGACATCTACCTCTTCTTTCTCTGCCTCCAGCTCTGGAGTTACCCATGTAGTGTGGGACTAGGGAGGATCAGACAGAAAGTGAAGCTGGACAAGATTGTTGTGGCTCAGACCTTCCTTATCAGCAGAAAAACCACTGAAAGTCTAACAAAATGTGATTGTTACTTGCCTAACCTTGACACAACAGTGGGATGCTGAGAGAAAGACAAGGTTTTTAAATCTCGGTTCTGTAAGCGAGGAGCAGAAGCATGACAAACAGTTGCAGGGGAGAAGGACTGTCCTATGCATCCTGCTCAGTAGTCACCTCCATCCCTATGTCCCAGCTTGCAAAGTACCACACCAGTTCTGTGGGACTTGACTGTCCTCTCCTTCAGTATCTTCTGCTGATGCTTGGAGAAAAAACATAGGGAGGAACAGCTACTTTAGGCCCAAATATGCTTTATAAAGTCCTAAACTCCACTTAGGTCTCAAGCTTCACTGTATTAATAGGATGTTATTTACAACTTGAACTGTATTTTCAAAGTTGAGGCAAAATTGAGGCAAACACCAAGACGAAGGAATTTGAGTTTCTCATCATCATTCATCCCTGCGACAAGCTGAGGGACATAATTGCAAAAATCCCAGGAAGAGGAATCTTACCAGACTGCTTCTGTGAGTGTGGCAGATTACATCTCTTCAACTAAAGTGAGTGGATCTCCTCTGAATTTTGCTGGCTGGCTTTGCAACACCCATGTTTCTTTTCCACAAGGAAGGAAAGTAAGTGAACCTCTTCCTGCACAATGAAAGCCCCATTTATCAGAAAATGCTTTGGGTTGATAATTTTGAATTTATACTTGCTACAACCAAGAGAGATCAGATCTCTAAGCATTGTCAGACACTCAGGGCTCAGTTCTCCTAAACACAGGAGAGTATCTCCTCATCCTCACCCCCCGCCCTTATCATACAATGGTTTGGGTTAGAACGAACTTTTAAAGGTCATCTAGTCCAACCCCCTGCAATGAACAGGGACATCTTCAACTAGATCAGCTTGCTCAGAGCCTCGTCCAGCCTGGCCTGGAATGTTTCCAGGGATGGGGCATCTGTCACCTCTCTGGGCAACCTGTGCCAGTGTTTCACCATCTTCATTGTAAAAATTATTTTCCTTACATCTAGCCTAAATCTCCCTTCTTTTAGTTTAACCATTGTGCCTTGTCCTATTGAAACAGGCCCTGCTAAAAACTTTGTCCCCATCTTTAATATAAGTCTCCTTAAATACTGAAAGGTTGCAATAAGGTCTCCCAGAGCCTTCTCTTCTCCAGGCTGAATGACCCCAACTCTCTCAACTTTTCGTCATAGGTGAGGTGTTCCATCCCTGTGATCATTTTCGTGGCCTTTCTCTGTGCCGTCTACAACATGTCCATGTCTTTCCTGTGCTGAGGACTCCAGAGCTAGATGCAGTACTAAAGATATCCAAGTTTTGGTCCAGAAATGTATGATTCTCTTGGAGGTCCTATTTATATCTGCTGGTCCAGTGTGGTAGATACCCTCTCTCAGATACTGTAAGGTGTCTGGAGTATCTGTGTAGGAGCAACTGAATCAAACCCATTAAGATATTTGTCACAGGATTTTCAAAAATGTTTTGTTACTTGTCTCCCACTGAAAGTCACTGAAGGCGTATTTGAATCATGACCATCATTAGCAAGCTAAATAGCTGGCCTGAAGTACTCTAACCCGTCACTGTGCAGCTGTTGAATATCTAGCATAATTGCTGGTGCACGTGTACTAGTTAATTTGCAAGATACCAGGAAAAGTGTATGGGCAGGATAAAACCCAGGAATTTAAAATTGGCATACAACTGAGTATTATTAGAAGCATTATGTAAAACCATCATAAATATTCATTAGTAATATCAACCTGTAATCACAAAAATATAGAATTATATATAAGCATGTCTATATTTCAAGTAAAAATATTATGTACCTGAAGGTTGCAAACATATTTTAACAATGTACTTGAAACACAAGTAATATTTTTTCTGTTTTTAATCTGTTTACACTGGCATTTATCTTTTCCCACAACTGATATAAAATTATCTTATCTTTGTTTCTAGAATAGTAATTTGTGTTTGTTGTCCACATTCTACTCCAATATCCTCCATGACAGGCTCATAGTTCATAATCCTGATTTTCAAAAGGTGATAGTGACACAAGGGAAAAAATAAAGCACAGCATAAAGCATGCAGATCAAAGAGCATAGGAATTTTTCACATCTCAGTATTCCCTCCCAGTCTAACTGTGGATTATTCCTTGCCTGTCCTTGCCTGTCTATGTTTGATAAATCAAAGAGAGAGAAAGAATAAATTCCCAGGGCACCATCACTTAGCGGCATTAGCTCTACTTAGTGGCACTGAACAGAGCAAGAAGGTCTCCTCAGTCCTTTCTCTATCCCTTTTTCTCTGGAATTTCTCTTCATTTAATAGCAGGGAGAGATAATGCCTGGTAGGTGCAGAGGCCATCCTTCAGCAGGAACAAAATTATGACCTGTTAAGACTTCTTGATGAGCTGTGGCACTCATGATAAAGAGCCAAGGGGTGCCTCCAGTTGCCTTGTCTTTTCCCCTTGCATGTCCTCCACAGATTTATGACCTTTCCTGGTATCAGGCACTGCTTCTGTGTCCCATTGAGGACCTGCAGCCTTTCTCTCTAGACACTGAGCCTGTAGCTCTGCAAAGTTTCTTCTCTACCTTTTGTCATTGATGCAAGCTTCCCTTGCATAAGATGGGATGATCCCTCGAAGGTACAGGAACCTTTTGAATAGGTTGAATGAAGAAAGTGCATTCCTCTGTATGGCCCTGGCTTTCTGCTGCCCTGTCCTGCTCTGCCCAGCTCAGCCCCAGAGATGCTGAGCTTTTGGGGAGTGCAGGCTGGACTTTGGCTCCCTGGAAATGCATACAAATCACTGTTGATACAAGGAAACAAACAGTGCTCCACAAAAATGTGTTAGCATCCCTTCACTTTCATTCTTGCAAATATTTTCCCCCTAGGATAATGGAGTCATTTATGCTATAGGGATAATGTGAAGTAAGCAGACAAATTCTGCCACTCTAACAGATCACTGCATGAATGAGACATGTTTTGTTTCTTCACTTTAGCCCTTTAACTCAGATTTCACCTCAGTTATGGTTAACAGATTGTACAGCATGTTGGAAAGCAAGGGCAAACCTATGTAACGGTATTTCCTACCATCAGACTCTGCTAAATCAGTTTCGTTCAGATAAGGATGCCTGGACAGATGAAAGAATATCTGGGAGTTTTCTCCTCTGTAACAGGCAGAGCACATTCTCATTCAAGTGAAACGAGGTTCCCCACTGGCATAAAGTCACTGACTTCACTGGAGCTCTGTCAGCGTAACACAGCTGAAGAGCTGAGCCAAAACACAGTCACACATCCAGACCAATAAATATTTTTAAATGTTTGTACCTAGGCAGTGAAACTGAGGGGAGAGAGGACTAGCTGTGCTCCAGGCATTGAATGTATGGATATGTAGGAGTTGCTATTAAGCATCTGTACCTTTGGGGCTGTGAATAGGGTCTCCCTCACCTCTGGATTTTATTCTTCTCCCTCTTCTCCTCCCCCCACCCCAACATGTTTGGCATTTGGAAGTTTTGAAGTAATTTCCTCCCTTGGCCTCACCTGGTATCTCAGCTGTCCCAGAATCTCCTCCTGACCTCAGTGTTGTGTTTTCATTTAAAGTCAGGGATGTCTATAAATGTCAGCAGTACAGGGCAATTAGAAGTTTGAAAAGGGCTGTAACATAAACCAGCATTATAGTGAAATGGATACCACCTTAAGCTGCCTGAAATTCACTTGCTGTTGGAAAGACAATATCCTGCCATTCTCCCATGGTGGCCTTCAACTGAACATACTTGGCTGAGGGTTGACCCATTATTAGGGTCTCTGCATGGCTTGAAAAAATGAAGAAACACAGGGAGAGAGAAGCCAGCAAATTGGACTGGTAGTTAGCCAGCTCTGGGCAGAAATGTGACACTGGATTAGGCCTTAATAGCTGTCTGTGGTGCTATCTGTGAAATTCAATGCTCTCCTTGTTTCCCTGCATTGCAGGGCAGAAGCGTGTGGGTAGATGCTAAATGAAATCCTCTCCCCCCCCCCCTTTTTTTTTTTTTTTGACTAATAGCCTCCGAAACATACCTCCTGTACCTCTAAAAATAAACATTCATTGCAATAACAATTTGGTTGGTTAACAAGGTCCCTTTTTTCGTATGTCAACACACTATGTTAATTTATGTTTCTGAGCAACTCCGTCCTTGTCCCTCCAGTGCACATGTGCTGCTTTCCCTCCCTGCTCTAAGTTTCTATATTTAAACTCTACTTCTGCCTTCACACCAGCTCCATTAAAGCCATTCAAACACCTTCAAAATTCAACATGCTCCCTTCTGGTGAAGGGGAAAGAAAGAAATTTTCTGCACAAAATATGTTGTGGATTCAACAACACAATCTTTCCTTTTTCCATGATGCAACCTATTGCAAAAGCAATATGGTAGCATATTCTGAGCATCTAGGAGTAGGTGCTAAAACCAAGCAGGACAAAAAGAAAAAAACAAAAGCTCCAAAGTGATCTGTTCTATAGTTTTCCAAATAAATACATACATACTGCCTAATGTATATGGGTACTCTTTTGTGGTACCTTGGCTTTCTCAAAGATCCCATACTGCATATTCACCTTAACACATTTAATTCTAAATCAGACCAGGATGTCCTGATGCAAAACCCTGAAAAGGTTTGCAGCAGGCTTTGAGTCAGGAAGGGTTTTTGAAAGGATGCTCTAGCAAAGTGTTAGATTTCGGCATGGCCACCATACCCCACCAGTGACTGTCTTGAGTTGGCTGTTGCACATCATGCCATACTGTCACAGGACTGTCCCTGGTGTGTATGGTTGTATGCTGCTATGATGTGTACACTGAAAAAAAGAAAGTACAATGATACATTACAAAGGTTGGTTTCAGAGCATGTGTTAAAACTCCCTAGTCAGTATGATACCATTTTAACATCTGTAATAAAACTAGTCCTCTACAAGAGATACACAAACACATCATGGCCTGTGAAAATATCAGGGGTGTCAAGGGAAAACCAAAGTATGAGGTTGACACTGGAAAAAATTGTAATTTACTACACAATGGTTGGTGCAAGTTCTTGTTTCAAGCAGGATTCACTCCCTAGAAGCAAAATTTTGTGGCTCTTTAGGGTACAATATGGCTGTTCCAGTACATTTAGAATCAACCTGAGATGTTTTGCAAGCAGCATGGTGCTAAAGCTGTATTTCTGACCTTAGCAGTCCTGTTATGAAACTTAAAATATACATCATCTCAAGCAAATATGTTGCTTACACAGAGAGCATATCTGCACAGCAGTATAGTGTTATGCTCCTCATTTACACAAGGGTCAAATCCACCTTTGGGAAAGAGGCTGAGATGCAAAAAAACTATTAAGTGTGTCTAAAAATCTCTGCGTGTCGTCAGCTGAAAAGGAAGAGGTGTATGAGGTCTGGAACAGGAAAAGCTTAGCACAAAGAGGAATAGAGGCCTTTGTTGTTTTTTTTTTTTTTTTTTTTCAGATATAAAGTATAGGTAAGCCCTTTTGTTGTTTTTATGGACTCTTGAAAGTTGTCTAACCCACCCACTCCAATCTCTAGCCTCCATAGTACCTGGCATATATCTCCCACTGTCACTAACAGTTTTTTGTTATGAGGGAAGATGGGAACCATATTGTTACTGACTGCAAACTCTTTTTCATCTTTTGATAGACAGCCATCCAAGAGTTCACTCTATGGCTCTATAAAGAGCCACATCTCCTAAATATGCAGACATTCATGGTTCACAGACCTTTATAAATGAGTTTCAGAGGCTGGATGAAAACTGAAAACTGAATGATCCTCATACTGTGAGTTAGGTTCTTCGGGGAACATAACCTTGCCAAAATCCTACTCTGATGCTAGTTCTAGATGCAACTCCTTTCTGAATCCATTCAGCAGGATACCTCAAGGGAAGGATATTTGCTGCATGTAATCAAACTGAAAACATAGAGGAGTAACTCCTTTTTATATGGGCTCAGGAGAACCCTATCCAGTTATGTGTCAAAACATGGGCCCATGGAACCTGGATGCTCCGTTTAGTACAACTCCCAACTCCCACATACCAGTTCAAGAGCTGCCAATATCATGTGAAACACAGAGTTTTCCATATTACAGAGCCACATTCTATGTCCTATATGAAAAAAAAAAAAAAGAGAGACATGGCTTTTGCCACATTTTTGCAGCAACCACTTTCCCAGGTGCCCAGAAAATGGAGTCTTGGAAAGGGACTACAGAGCATAGAGAGACTTTCTAGAGGGGTAGAATAATGCCATGCTGAACAAATCCCAAAAAACTCATTCCAAGAAAGAGATGTGAAACAGAACTGATTCCTGCCACTGCCCTGCCCACAGTTTCCAAGGTCTTGCAGACTTGTCTGGTTCCCACCAGCATGCATTCCCTTTGGCTCCTGGTGCTCAGCCCAGAGGTTGCTTCTGAGGAATGGAGGGCAGACAGTGACTCAACACGTTTACTTAATTTCTGTTGCTCTGTAGAACATATCAGAACTCATCAAAAGTCTTCGCTACCAGCATTACAGTCTCAGGGGCATTAGCTTGAAATTTAACATGTGTTTTACTGCCTTCAGCTGCTGTAGGACAAGGACATGGTCAAATGCTTTCCAGAACAATGGTCTAATATGAAGGACAGTTTTAACTGATATAAATTAATACACCTCTGAGGAATACTTATTTGCTCCTTTGATTTGACTGAGTTTAGTCTCTTCATTGGGACAAAGAGATTCAACCATTGGGGTAAATTCTGTCCTCAGATCTGCCAGTGAAAAACTCAGCAAAAAGTAATCATTTCAGCCTTACATGGGCATCACTGAGAAAAGGTTTCAGCCACAACTTACAGTATTTCTCACAACACCAGCTGTGCATTAACCACAAAACCATCTCAGAGATGCTTGGGTTTGTTTCAGTGGTAGATGAAAACAGGTAATCCCTTCTATAGAGATGATTGTGTGGGAGGGTTTTTTCCCTTTTTATGGGAAAACCTCCATAGGCCTCTAAACCATCTTCTTACTTAGAACTCTGATTCTAATCCTTCCTACATGACTTTATACCACAGTGAGTACAAGCCAAGCCCAAATCTGTATATAGCAAGCCACAAGATTGTACAGCAGAACACCACCAGTTTGCAGGCCAAATGTGTAACAAAATGTGGGATGCCCATAGACCCCCTGATTATCTTCTGGAAAGAGCAACATGACTGGCAAGAGAAGGGGCTGCAGCACATGGCACTGTGCTGGGGGAAAATGTTGAGAGTACTTCAGCCTTCTCAGGGGAATATTTCCAAATGCTCCTAAGGAAAAGTGGGCTGAATTTTATGGGAGCTCAAATCAATTTGAACTCTACTGAAGTCAGTGAGGCTCTGACAGGATATATCAACATAAAGTGTGGGTCATGGTACCCCAAAATGTATAAAAGTATTTTTTTGGCTTGTGGTTAAAAATGACACAAATAAGGAAAATCACAGCCATTTCAGTTATGATCTTGTTTCTGTAAATGCTGCATGGCCATTCCCCAAGTCGTCTATTCATACTAACTGACTGTTAATACACAAGAAACAGAAGAATTATTACTGGGTTTACAATCATATATGTCATGCAGGTAAGGTATCTATGAGATCTATGTCTGTATCACTAAACCAGAGTGCCAAAGATGTGGGACAATGTGGTTATAGAAAAGTGCATAACAGTGACATAAACCACTGATACTTCTGTTCAAGAAATTGAGATGTTATATTTGAATATGCTATGTGGAAACAAAACAAATAAATAAATACCTTTAAATGAATTCTTGGCTTCTGCATTTTTAAACTGAAGAGTTTACATTAACCAACTTAAACACATTGTCTCTGGTACATTTTAAAAAGACAAATAATAAGAGAAGGTGATATACATACTTTAATATATTCTCTTGGAAATCTGACTGCTAGTGGTCAAGAATGCAAGATAAAATGAATGAAAGCCTAACTTGGGAACCTTGGGTAAATTCCTTGCACACCACAGTGGCAGTTTATTGCATAATTAAATTTGTTGTAAAGGTACTTTATCTTCATTACACATGACAACTTTATTTTTTTTTTTTTTTTTGCCCAGCAGTCTTCTCTTCAAGTCTTTAAATTCAGAAATTCTTGCTTCTCCAGATTTACGTGCACATGCAGTTTAAAGAATTACAGAAGTGATTTATCTGGGAAGTGTCAGAGTATATTTTTGACTTATGTCTCAATCAGAATTGTCAAGCAAGCACAGTTAATGCAATGTGTAGCAGTCTGGCCCATTACTTACTGGCATGAATGTTAAATTCACTGTGTGCCATACTGTTTCTCTCTGCATGGCTACACAGCTACCCCGATTGCATCACCATAAAACAAAATAAGTCAGTTGTAATGGACTAGTACCAAATAGTCTTTAGCTATCACATACCAAAACAAACGGCACTGAATTTTAGAGCTGAACAGTGATTTCTCTTTGAAATCATCAATGTAGCATTCTAGCAGTAGTCAGAAGGAACTCAATCCTGCATCCTGCTTAGTAAGACACAGGAGAATTTGTAGGTCAGCTACTCTTGGTGAGTGAGGAAATTACACCAGGGCCAGAAAACTATAGGAAAATAAAGAAGGAATCGACCCTCTGGGATCCTATTTGGGTCTTTAATGGAAGTGTTGGAGAGGAGGAAAGAGAAACAGAAACAGAATGTGGGAGGGAAACTGATACCAAGAAGAAGGGCAGGTGCAAGTAAGCTGCAGCCAGAGGGGAGCCCACAGCAGTGCTCAGCAGAGGATAAAACACCAGGACATATCCCATATAGAGGAGAAGATGCCCACTATAGCTGTCCTGATGAGAGGTGGGGAAAGGAATACAGACAGGCAGAGAGGGTGATAAAGGCATTGAAGGGACCTGATCTAGGGAGAGGGCAGTATAACATAATCCTGGTTCCCCAAAATCTTTTGGAGAGGACGTAGGAGCTGCAGACAGCAGCTGAAGGGAGGAATCCAAATTCAGAGCAGAGCAGGGGAGGCAAAGCACCAGAATGGCATGTGTGAGGGGTAGACAGGGCAGAAAAGAAAGGAGTTAGCATCTGTGTTTGAAGGAGGTGACAAAGGAAGTGAAATGAGGTCTGGGACTGTGCTGGGGAGTGGGAAGGAGATTTTCTGGAGGTTGCCTGATGGTAGCACAGTGATGAGCCATGGGGAAGGGTAATGGCAGCAATGCACTGCGGGCTGAGGATCTTACAAGGCTGAGAGTTAAGGTGGGACAAGTAAGAAAAGTTTTTTGAAAAAACGGAACCTGAAAGCTCAATAAGTTTTTGCAGAAGGACCTCATTGTGTTGTGCCACTCTGTGAGGAATGGGAAGGAATGTTGTTTAGGTCTGGCACAGGAAAAATAAGGGAGAACAGTATCTCCTCTTTCTTGTGACAGCTAAGACATAGAAATTTCCTTATTTCACTATTTTTCAGCCTGTAATGTTACATGCTAGCCTGGCTTTCCCTGGCAAAGTTTCCAGTTTCAATCTTCAACAAATAGGTATGGCAGAGCCCACAGGTGATTTTTTTTTCCCAGACTTATTAATAAGTTTGCCTGGGGTCTTGCAGTCAAATAAAGGACATGCTCCATGGTCTGGAGACCTTATCATCTAGGTGAGATTTGTGGTTTCAGGAGAGTCCTACCAGGGTCTGAACAGACATTCCTCCCAACCACCACACCACATTTTTCACAGTCTGCAGTTCTGTACCAGATTTGAAGTCGGATGCTTAGTTGCGAGTTTCTGGGTTTGGACCAGCACTGGGACATTTCTGGACCTGCTTGACAGATTGTTCTGTTCCTTTCTTTTGGCAAAGCCAGCATTGGGGAGCACAGTGGTCAAACTGCCTGTGCCTGTGCTGTGACATCAAATTTTCCAGCTTGCTGAAATACTAAAAGAAGTTGCAGAGATGTTGAGGAGGAAGGGCCCCCTCAATTGCTTTCACTGTGCTTGGTATCCCATCGCCAGTGCTTGTGCTCTGGGAGGAGGAGAAAGGTTGCAGGCTGTGAAAATAAAAAACCCAAAAGAGCAAAAGCTGCTTAGACTGGATTCCTCTGCTCCATTTATGCCCCTTTCTGTCACATGGCATTCATAGGGGTCATGGCAACAATGGAAATTGTGACAGAGAGCAGGAGTATCCCATTCCTCCTTCCACCACCTCCAAAAAGTAGTAAAATACATTAATGATTTAAGCAATGGACTCGGGAGTAAGATTGTAAATTACTGTTTATTACAATTAGAATTGCTATAGATGAGATGGTAATGGTTTCTATTTCAAAGCACATTAAAACCTACAGCAGTGATGTCTGTGGCAGCCCAGACCTCAGGAAGCTCATGTTACCTTTATAACTACAGTCTTTCTTTTGCTTCCTTTTTTGTATAGCATATGTTTGACATTTTATTTTTATATAATGGTTCAGGGAGTCTTTTAGTGAAGCCTCATGGCTAATTCTGGAGGACTGAAGACATCCAAACATTACGTACCCAACTGCGCCAACCACCTGCTACATCTCCATGACAGAAGCAGGGAGGTGGTATCAGTCTGGATTTGCTATTTGCCTTTTGTAAGCAGCATGTGGAAATCTGAAGAAACACCCATACGGCTCATGTGTGCATGACATATCAGCAGCCTCTCCTGGGAACAAATGTCAGCTCTGTTTACGAATGTAGGTTCAAATGTTGGTTATAATAGCACGGTTGGTATTGCTACCTCAGAGATGAACTCTGATCAAACCTTTTGTGGTTTCCAGTTGCAGCTGGTTTGTGTTCCCTTCTCTTTCTCAAAGTCTTGGGAGAGGACAGGTGTGGGTCTTTCTACAATGCTCAGCAGTTATAATAACATTTATATGAGAGGGGAGACATTTATTAACGTGCTCCCACTGCAGCAGCACCTATGTAAACAGAAACCCCAGAATGCCAGGAACTGCAAGAGTAGGTGTCTGACTACAGTGCCTGTCTCCAGGGAGCTCTCGGGCCAGCCAGGCAAGCAGAAAATGGAGGAGACACACAAGAAAAGTCTCTGTGGACTCCTGGTGACTGAGCAGGTAGTGTGGAAAGCCAGGATCTGGGGAAGGCAGGTCCAGTTCACCAGATCTTGAGCCACAACAAGGGTTTACTGTCACTGGCCAAAGACCACCAGCCCCTAAACAACTCAAATAAATGATTTTGTGGGAATCCAAAATAAAACACGTCTCTTTCAGGCAATTGAACTCTTATCTCTTGCTTAAAACCGTAGCCTGACATCAAAATAAAATTGTTATTCTGAAATGACAAATTAAACTCTTGTCTTAATGCCATTGAAACAAAACATTGAGACTTTAGAAATGCCTGCATCTTCCTCTCATCTTCTTGACAGAAGCAAGTCTTTCGGTTCATAGCTGCATTACAAACCAGGTATATTTTATATGTGCCAAAAATGCATTTGCTCAGGTCTACACATAGGCCTCCAGTTTCTGGAGTCAAATAAATGAAATGAAACATTATGTTTAACTTTTTAAACTGTGTGGTATATGCAAGCTGAAATATCCAGTACAACTCAGTTACTATGCAGGGACCTCAAATAAACCTCCCTAACAACATTATAGTCCATCTTCCTTGCTCCTGACAGCAAGGATCTGATACCCAGTCTGATAAGTTTACTTTTAGCAACCCCATAGCTCCCAGAGCATGAACAACCAATATCAAAAGCCACACCAAATGGAGGCAAGGTGAGAAAAGTCTCTCTGTCTGGTGAAAGGCACTGATTAGCAGTGATGGCTGCATGTAGTTCTCACATGGGGGCTTCAGCTGCTTGCCTTGGCTGTCTCTTGCTTAGTGGACACCTCTGCATGGTGGGCAGATCATTGGTAGCACCAGATGATTGCTCAGCACTCTGCAGTAGCCTGACCCCCACCTGTTTGTGTTGGGTCACAACAACTTGATGTGGGAAGGATACTGATAAACTGGGTTCAGATGGAGCCCTCTGGAGGGTCCCTTTGCATTTCACAAACTGAACCATAGCAGGATGTAAGTGGCAATCCAGTGTGCTCCCACAGAACACAGAGTCTCCTCCTCTTCTCCTTGTGTCCTTCTCCTCCCCAACGCAAGTTGTCTCACTTCTAAATATAGTTCTAAGAAGGTGTCATTACTGGATCTTGATCTTCTAATATTCATTGAGGTTGATTTTCTAATGGCTTATAAAAAAGCATAATTTAAAATATGCACCAAAAGTAATCCAAACAGACCCCTCTTTACCCTGATGCTTAAATGTGAGAGAAGGCACCTGTACTCAGCAAAATGGCCAAAGCAAATTCTGACTAAAACTCTGTGATGCTGAGAAGGTCTGAAGTCATGGACCATGCTCTCCCCTAAAGCAGCTCTTCCTCTGCTTCTCCATGTTGCTGCATGGTGTCTGGCATTCTCCATGTGTCTAAGCCCCTCAGGGTATGCAGCAGGCTCCCTCGCACCCAGGAGGGAGCTCCCCCTCTGCTAGATTAACTCTCCACAGGTAGGGATAAAGCTTCTGGTGTGGTTTTGTCTCCATGACAGGCCAAAAGATAATGAAGCCTTTAATCCTTTGTGGCAAGGAGCGAACAAGACTAATTGAGGAAATAGGGATCTGAATGAAAAACGACTGCAGAATCGGCTTCATATTGATTAGTGTTTAATAAGGGCATCTTTAAAAATGCTGGCAATTTTTCTAGGGGTGAACTAATCCATATTATGTTACTGGAAGTCAGTAGCAGCAAGATGTCAAAGCCCAGGAGGACAGAGCACAGTCAGTTAAGTCTGTTTTTTGAGAATTACCAGAAGATCTTTAGACAAATGATAATTTTGTTTGTGTAAGAGCAGAACAATGCAATAGGTAGCATTTTCCTTGGGAAAGGAGTATAGCTCTTGTATGTGATTGTATAGAAATGAGGAACTTGGTGTTGTCAGGGGGTTTGGGAAACAATGGTGAAGCAGATAAACAGCCCCAAACCCTTCCAATTGGACATACACTGTACTGCTGTGTAAATAGGGACCAACTTACTTCAGGTAAAAAGTGAAAAGGTAGAGAAGCGTATGATGAATAACAACAGCCAGATTGCTGGTAGTCAAAGAACTAGACTGTCGCATGACTGTACATGGCTATGGCACTGTTTGAAGAGATCCAGCCACTGTGGGCTTTGGACTTGGTGCACACGGAAGGTTTCAAAGGGTTGTTGTGTGACCTGATTGTGCGTGGCAGTGTGGGTTTGGGTGTGAAGTGGCACACAAGTTTCAAACCTGAGGGTTTCATCTAATCCACTGAATATGCGTCAACCTTCTTCATACCAGATGCTCTCGGCTGGAGAGTGCAACCTTGAATATCTCTGCTCTCCCTCTCCCACTGCAGCCCCCAAATAATGCTGATAATGCAGTTGGTCTCTTCCAGAAATGAGTGTTTTATCAGCCAGATGAAGTTTTCACTTGGGCTGTCCGATAGAGCAGCAGCCTGCTTTGGGAGCAGCGTGGCCCCTCCAGCTTGTGGGCTCAGGGTTTCGCTGTGGAAAATGGTCATCTGGATCCTGTTCATCTTCCCTGCAAATAAGGGAATCTGAGGAGTTTGTCTCTCATTTCTCCAGTGACACCAAGTTATGTAAACATGCGTGCTGCCGTTAACAGCTCACCATTTTTACTGTTTGAAACATAATCAGTTTGTATAACAATATGGACTGATTTGGGTATCCAGTCCAACATACTCTGCCTGCTGGCTAAACATTTTATTGTCGTTAATTTATGGGGACTGCGCTGACCTCTTTGAAGGACCTTTTAGAATCACACTAGTTTCTGATGATATTACCGTGCAATTCAGTATTTCCCATTTCCAAGAATTACTTTTGTTTTCTTTAGCAGAGAAAGGACTTTTAAAAGTTTTTTTTGTTTGTTTTGGTTTTTTTGTTTTGTTTTGATCAAACATAAATATTTATATTTGTGTACGTAAAAAAAACCCACCACCCTCCTTCTCTCTCTCGTTTTTCATTTTCTGATTTTTGTGGTCTGACACTGACAGACCACTTCAGTGGCAGCGGAGGAGGCATGTGTTAGTACCTTGTTGAAAACATTGTAAGTGTCATGCCTGGAGCTGTCTGGGCCCCCAGTTGGACCCTGACGCTGTACCCTGTGCATACTTTGGAGACTGGGCGCAGACACTCAGGAGTGTGTGCCTTGGCCAACCTGAGCACAGAGGAAACTATCAAACATTCAGAGCAATTGTTGACAATTTCCAGTCACCACTAATTGCTTGGGGCTTTCTTGGACCTCGGCCACATCTATACCTTTGTGTCCTTAATCACTAGGCACCCTTTGGATAATATGTCACACCTGGGACATAAGATAATTTATCACTTGCAGATGGATTAGCATCACAGCTCACTTAGACAAATTTTACTTTAGCCTCAGTCCCAGAGGCCCTTCTTTTATAGCACAGTTTTATCCATTAAAATTATGACTTCCAAAATTCTGTTGTATTTTATGGCTTCCAAGAGATATTTATGACCCTTACTGCTTAAGTGGACATTTCTAGAGATTTATTGCAGAAATAATTCAGGCAAATAGCTCAGAAGAGGTACTGCCAATAGCTTACAGTTTAGGTTTGGTGTTGTTAAAAGACACAGAAAACAGTGTGCATATTTAGGTATGGATTCTTAATGCATAACACTGAAATGACACTGGATATGTATTAAAAAAACTTGTCCTTATGGACCAGTTCTAGACAAAATCCAAACACTGAGTTTTAATCTTCCAAACTCCCTCTTTCCCCAAAGCTGTTCATATTTTTGCTTTTCTACAAAGTGTGAGAGATGAAAGCAAAGGCCAATTAAAAAGAATTTATAGAGTCAGAAGAGCTGAAATAGCTTATGCAGACTATCCCCTTGCTAATGCAACACTACTCCATAGCACATTTTCAGTGTTTTTACTGCTTTTGTTCTAAGACGTCTCATGAAATTAAATGTATGCCTTTTATCTAGGGAAGCTGTCACACAGATTGTTAGAAAATCCCCTTTTCACTCTTTCTTTATACTTCTTTGTATCACGGTTGCCTTCAGATATTTTGAAAAGCTAAGTATATAACTTATAGTGCCTTCATAGACAAGTCATGACCCTGAGATTTATTTTTCTCCTAGAAATCCAGAACTCTGTACACTAAGCCTTAGATGTAAAGCAAGGAGATGACTGCAAGTGGCTGTGGTTCCTTAAGTCATTGATTGCTAGAAAAGCTCAGATAAAAGTTTTTTCTGTAATCAGTTGTTTCTTATAAGTTGTCTTTCACCAGTGACTTTGATATCTGTCAGAGACACAATACTCACCTAGACAAGGCTAGAAATGTTGCTGGTTTTTACATCGTAGTTAAATCAGTTGTACATTGATGGATTTATGGAATAGAGAGAAAATCCAGACAAGAGGATTCTGAGACAAATATGTGACAGAATAGCTCTTAGCTCAGATATAATATCTAGTTTCTACGTCTAAGAATAATGCATCAGGTAAAATCCTAATCATGCTGAAGTCAGGTCCTCATGAGCAAATTTGTGGTTATTGTGTATTAATCTCAGCTGGCTCTTGAGATTCCAGGGAGGCCCATAAGTTGCCTGGAAGAAATACACTTCCACAGGCCCTGTGAGGGGGGAGATGCGAGAGCTGTTTCTATTTTCCTAGCTGCTTAGTTTTGTCCTAATTGGGCTAATGCTATGGGTGGCTGGGGCCTCAAAAAACAGAGCTCAGGTTGCATTTTGACAGAGCCACTGAGGGCTTAACTTACTGCAAGGGGAAAGTTGAGTCCTGTCTGTTTGGTACTTTTAGGACTAGAGCTGGTCATCTGTTTTATACTATAGAAAGTCAGAGGATTAGAAAAGTAGCCTCCATGGCTTACAGTGTGTCTTTGTGAGAAGTGACTGGTGCTGTCAGGCAACTCTAATACATTTCCCAGCTTTTTTCTCTTTGGGGTGAGTGTGAAGCCTTTTGCAGTACTGCAGCACAGGAGGAGAAAGCACTCTTGTTAGCTTGCCAGCTTCCATGCTTCCACTGTGCACCGATTTTTTAACCATCAATATCCTGATCCCTTAGAGAATCTGCTCTGTTAGACAGCTGAAGGGAACCCCATGGAAGGTCTCCAAGTGCCTCTCTGGGAATGGCCCACCAGGTGTACAGATGCTGGGCTCAGAGGGTCACATAGCAGCTAGAAGTATTTCACAAAGTGCTTCACTCCTATGGATTTTAAGTGAAAATCGAAAAAAGCTGACTTATCCAGATATGTAGGCTTGCAGTGCATACTTTGCATCAGGAATTGGATTCTTAAATACTTCTAAAATCTGACACAGGTTACTATTCAAAACATGAAAGTCACTGCAGCATCAATAACTTCTCATTAAGTTAATGTAATTCAAGACAAAAGACCAAATCCTTCCCTACAGCTGGTTCATCAACAGTTTTTACATCATGACACTATTTACGTGATGCATCAACTTGTATCTGTAACAGCTATGAATATGGCCTTCACAAACACTTAAAGGAACTGATTCCAAGAGGGTTTATTTGTTTGCAGAAGCAAATTCTAAGGGGTGGTGGGAGGAAAATGGCCACATTTAACTTTCAGTTGAAGGAAGCCTGTCCTCATCTGTCTTGGGGAGGGACAAATGTACCTGTGGGAAGATATCCTGACTGCACATTGCATCAGGTCCAGCTACTAAATGGCGTCCTTCGGTCCAGGCATCTCTGTCAAGGAGCTGCTGCAGAAAGAGAAGGGGTTTAAATTAAAATAATGTGATTTAAGACTGACATGGGTCTTGGAATGACCTTTACACATGGCAAATTTTATCTTTCCAGTTTCTTTTCTCCCCTTCCTGCCCCAAAATGTGCTCCTTTTCCCTTCACTGCTCTCCCTTGCTGAACTTACTCTGTAGAGTTTTGTCACAGAACTGAAAAAAACGAGAAACAGACACACTATTGTATGTTCAAGCCAATACAAAACTCTAAAACTAATCTTTGTTCTGGCATATCTCATGCAGCATTGACTGCTTTGCTGGCTACTTCATTCATCATGTGGAAAATGCATTTTACTGACTACCAATTACAAGAACCAAACGGTGGCTTTGTCAGTATTACATGGTAACCATTACCTTTGTAATTGCATAGTGACTGATGTACAGTATGATGTAATGACAGGTTAAATAAATGCATACTAATTTGCTAAAAGAAAGGAATGACAGCATGTTAACACAATTGCAAGTTATTTTATATGATTATACATAAAGTAAAGGTATACATTTATGGTAAAGGTCATGGAGAGCTGCTATGTTTCAACTTTTAAAAAATCTTCTTTACCTTTGAGATATTTAGAGATGAATAATCTCTCTGCACTCTGGTTAATAATGTTTGCAGAAGAAATATTTCAAAATGTATTAGAAATGTTGGAGTTCCCTTGACATAAGTCTTGAAACGTGGTGTGGGTTTTTTTTGTTTGTTTGTTTTTGTTTTTTGGGGGGGTAAAATGTTCCATTAGCGATTGTCATTTACTTACTGAAAACTCAGTAACAAATATATTTTGGCAACTACTTAAAACAACGAAGGCTTAGATTTTCAGTAGTATACGTTGTCATGTGTCAAAGGAAAAATGAACAGAAAATTACTGTAAGGTCAGTTATTTACAGAAAATGCCCCTCATGTAGCTAAAAAGGTTTCTGACAGGAGATATTGATGTGAAAAATGTCAGTGAAATATAATTGGGAGGTAGGGAGTTAATAACATTTCACAGATGGAGAAATAGCAGTAAAATTAATAGTACAAAAAAGTCATAGTTGGGAGAAAAACTTGGAGATTTTCAGTTCTGTGCTGAGAGCACTAACTCAGGAACACAAATGAAGAGTGTGAGAGTGCTGTTACTGTGAGCCAGAATGACCAAGCAGTCACAAAACAGGTTTCCTCTGCATCCATATTTCAGGTTGGGTATTCAGGTTAATTTTCCTCCTAGGTCACTGAAAACACAAATTTCCCAGTTCACAACCTGCAGCTGGGACTGCCTCTATGGCAGTGCCAAAATGGTAGGAAGGGACAGGGTTATGGTTGTCTTGCTTTGGATCTGGCAGGTCCAGAGGAAAAGAGGAAAATAGAGTTATTCGGAAACCTGTGTGTTAGGAAAGCCCATACCTAAAATCCTTTAGACCCTTTCCCCACAAAATCTCTTACCTCTTCCGCTTGTCTAAATTCACCTTCCAAAACCTCCTCTTCTCTCTAAATACGATGTTTTTTTCCTCCTGTTCTCCAGATTACATCTCTCCTTAGTCCTTTAACATTACATGCTCTTACTATAGGATGTCTTCTCTTTCCTTAAAATAACAATTCACAAACAACTAAAGCTGTAATTTAGCTTCTACGTATTCAATATATAAATCTTCTGTGGAAATGTTCTCCCTTGTAAATGCAGATATTTACAGGAGGGTTTCCTCTGTTGATGATAATAATCCCAACATCAATTTTGTAATATGAAGGAAAAGGGAATGATGACATGATTTGAAAACCTGTATGATAGCCTTGAGTGTAAGGTTTTAACTAGATACAGTCCTTACTTGTACAGACAGAGAATGGCTTAGGCCTTGAGGATGACTGGAAGTCTTTCCTCTCTGATTGGAAGTCAGCAATATCTTCATTTTGGTGGAAGTGGTGCCCAAATTGAGAGGTTATATTCCTGTTGTAGCCTTATTTTCTCCTAAATCGCAGAGGTAGGCTTCACCATTTCAGGCTGGTTATGTAAAAGTGAGGAGCCTAAAGGAGATTTGATGACAAATTAAGGAACAGAAGTCATAGAAGAAATGCAAAAACATTCTAGCTATGTTTCTTGCCTACATGGCAAGATGCCAAACATGATGATGCGAAACATGAAATACTTTGGAAGGTGCCAAAATGCTTCTGATGCACAGAGGGGCTTGTGGTATGGTAGCATCTAAGAAGATCCACAGGAAAAGCTGCGTGAAAGCAGCATCCCTCCGGCTGGTCTGTGAAGGGGAGCTCCAGTGGGACCAGCCTTCTGATACCACTTCTGCTGCTACTGCCACCCAGAAAAAAAGACTTTAAAGACAGGGTTAAGAAGCAGCATTGACCATGATGGAAATGAAGCAAGAAGGTGTGAGGGGACAGACAGATTCCAGGAGCTAGAAGACCAAGGAGAGGCTGCTCAGGTAACCTTATCTGGGTATCATGTCATCATGCCGTGGTTTCTATCTCTAATTTCTCATTCTAATTTATAAAAATTTGAAAATTAAAAAATTAATGTGCCTTGTCATGCTGGACACATGAGCCTTGGGAATCCTGTCAATTATATCCACCATTTCAACTATGTTGGACTCAAATATAATTGAAACAGTGAAATTTTGTAATGACATCTGGAGGATACAGCCTTTTTTCTGATTCAGAATAGGAAAAAGGTTATGTTCTTAGGTAGAAGGAACTAGTTCTTCCTTCTTCCCAAGCATGCAGTAGATGTTAGGAACTGTAAGAAACTTAGGGAATCTAGGTTTAAGTTACAGAATGGCAGTATGATGTGAGCAATCTTCAAATTATCATGTCTGGTAAGTCTTCAGAACTGATTGCACAGTATCTTCCATACAGTGGTTGGATGTGGTAATTATTACTGTATCATTACAACATAAATATATGATCACCCTGTCCTCCAATCTGGGAGTTCAGTTTAGTGAAATTATATGGTTATCAGGGAAGAGAAATTACCTAGATTGATACACGATCTTAGCAAATTCTAGTAACTGTGTAAAGTTGCATAATTGCATTCAGTTATTCAGCAATATCTTTTTTTTTTCTGTAATTTCTGTTTACCACCATGTAATTACAATATAATTACATGGTTATTTCACCTTATAGAAGAAGGTAAACCATAAAGATTCAGAGCTTGCTTCACAGGCCCTGCTTAGCTTTAAGCAGAGGAATAACCCTAGATGAAGTCAATGTGGCTTTCCCTGGGCTTGATACTAAGCAGGGATAAGGCACAACAACATAAACCATGCCAGATTTCAAACCTGCCTTTGAGTCTAAGCAGGGAAAGTCAATCTCACTTTGGAATACCTTGGGGAAATATTTCTAGAGACTTGGCCTCTTATGTTCTGCTATCACCCTTGGTGACAGGGCACTGGTTTGGATGACTTAGTATGGCCATTCTTAGGTTCTTATGCCCCTGAATTCGTCAGTAGTACCTCCACAGAGTCCTTGGTGTGACTAACAGAACAATTTTGAAGAAATTGTTAGTACAAAGGTACCTGTACCTAGTTCAGACTTGAAAGGACTGGCTACATTTAGGAAAAATACCGGTTTAAATGGGATATATAAGGGGGATTTCCTGACCCAGTTTTTAAATTGAATGTATATGCTAGTAAGGTGTTCCTTAAATGTTGATTTTGCTTCACAAATTTCAGCAGATATGACTATTCAAAGCAGAAAAGCTGTCAGGAAACCAAGCACCAAAACAGTCCAGAGAGACCAAAAGTGGCTTGTGGCCTTTTATAAGTATAGCTCTTCTCTCCTGAGGTAACAAGTCACTCTGTTCTTTCTTGCTTGAGCAAACCTCAAGCAGTATTTTAAATATTAAGAGAGTATTTCAATGAAACCTATCTTTTCTTCTGACATTCTGAACTTAAAAAAAGAGGAATTCATCTCCAATTTGTAGCATCAGCAGCTGATGTGAATAGTTTAGGACTGCAGCAAAGACTGTCACCAAAACTGAGAGAAAAGAACATGTATAGCTCAGTGTAGCCTATTGATTTTAACTGGCTGGTTACTGTTGTAGAGGTTCATAAAGAAAATTAATTTTATTAGATGTTGTCAATTCAGACTGAAATGAGTCTGTTCAGTCCCAGAGAGATGTTGCCTCATTTTAATCACACATGTGGTTGCAATATGAAGGATGAAGTTCTCTGTCTTTTCTTCTGTATATTAGAGAAATATTTCCCCACCTTCCGTTTTTGTCTTTCATATATTACAATTTTCTCAGATTTTGCTCAGAACTATTGAAAGCAAATGGCTCACCACACCTCTGCTCCTGCCTCCTGCTACATTAAATCAACATGTATAAAACACTATAGCAATTTGCTCCCAGGACTGTGATCTTCAGTGTTGCCCTGGAGAGCAATGATGTTGGTGGAGAAGGCATGAGGTGGGATAAAATCAAATATAGCATAGGCGTCCAAAAGGAGCTGTAAAAATGTGGTCACTTACAAGTGCAAATCTGGTTTATTTTTCAAGTATTAAAAACAGACATTGCCTTTGGCAGCAGTTTGGAGAAATGTGTCTTAGCAAATTTCCTGATTGAACTAAAGAATTATTCAACATT
Source organism: Streptopelia decaocto (assembly GCF_964273445.1). Classification (NCBI taxonomy): domain Eukaryota; kingdom Metazoa; phylum Chordata; class Aves; order Columbiformes; family Columbidae; genus Streptopelia; species Streptopelia decaocto. Next base: position 65,368,742 of record NC_138656.1, read on the forward strand.
ACTTAAAGACTTGATGCTATGGTCTAAATAGTAATTAGCATACTTGTTATTTGCATTGTTGCTTTTCTCTGCAGGAAGCAGATGTAACAGAAAATATAAAAGTAATAAGAATTTTCATTTTTCATCAGTCCTGAAAGTAATTTGGGATATTGTTTTATTTTCTTTTTTTGCCATCCCATAATTTACTATCCAGAGGTCTACTAACATCACTCATCTAAATACAGAGAGACAAAACTAGACAGAGATCAAGGAGTACTTCAGCACAGTTGGCATGGCAGATTAAACGGTGATCCATAAAGGATGCTCTGTAATCCCAAGATGTGCATCAGTAGAAGTAATGAACTACATGGCATTTTTACTGATGGTAACGGCTGGCATTCAGAGTATTTAGCATTTGGCAGTGATGAGCAGCCAGCCAAGACAGCAGTGAAATTTGGAACCATTCGAGATCTCCTCTGAGTTAACAATTTACTTCTGTTCCTTTGTTATGAAGTTGACAATCTGGAATTCATGGCTTGCCTGGTGATCAGCTGCCTTGAAACAGGGAAATGAATCAGCCTCTTTCTATGACGCAGTGTTTTCTCAGATTATGTATGGTCTGTCCTGTGGCACTTAGTTTCAGGCAATGCTTCAGCCTGACATTCATCTTCTCAAATCCATACCATAGCACAGACAGATGTCTTGGGAGCCTTACCCAGAAACAGTGAAGGAAAACAAAACAAAGCAAAGCAAAGCAAAACGCAAAAAAAAGAGAAGAAAAAACCCTATTTATGGAAAAATATTTCTGTTCCTTCCAGTTCTACATTTCAGAAGGTCTGAGATCAGAAAATAATTTCAATTCAAGATTTCAGTTTAAAGAAGTGAAAATCTTCCTAAACATTCTCACAGCAAGAACTAAGGAATTAATAAAATTCATTAAGAAAAAATATTAGAAGAATTAGATAGCACCCAGCTTTGTGAAAAGCAGTGAACAAAAGGGGTGGCCAGGCTATAATAGCCAGTCCTTTGAAGGTTTCTGAAGACATTTTCCTCTTATGCTGGAATGAAAACTAAATCTTCTGGAAAGTAAGCTATATAAAAACACCTGCTTTCAGGGCAAAATCAGACTCAAGACTTTCCAGTGTCTGATTCAGAGTAGATTCTTCCATATCTGCACAGGCAGGAAACGACATCTTCCTTTCTGGTACCTAAAAAATGCAAAACAAGTAGTGAGGGATAGAGAGAGAGAGTGGGATTTGCTTAATCTACCTTAGACACCTACAGGGGAAATGCCTTAATGTGAACTAGTGGCTCCCTTTATAATCAGAAGTGGGTTTAGGCAAAGAGCAATACAGGTGTTTCTGAGATGCAATTCACTTGCCATATTTAGGTCTCTAAGTTAAGATGTTTGCCTTAGAATCCTTTTGCACTCTTCAAAAGTGGGTGAGCTCTGAGACTCCAGTGTTCATTATCAATATGTGGTTATATATCTGAAACCTGGATATGTTTCAAGTCCTTTCTTAAGCTAGTTCATGCACAAAAAGAACTAGATTCTGAAATGTTCCTCAGGTAAGTCCTCATGACCCATCAGGTAGAGAGAAGTTCACTACTTTAATTTTGTTGTGTCTTCCTCAATCTGTGGAAGCACTCAATTAATTTAAATGGAGACATTTGCCTAACAAACATCTAAATTTAAGTAAGGTATTTATTTTCTTCTCCTTCAAATCTCTATAAGAGAAAGTATCTTCCATGAACATTTTATTGAAGCTAATACTACTCCAAACAAGACACCAATGAAAGGGCAAGATTTCATCAAAACTTCAGCTTTGTGAATATTTTCCAACTAGATTGCTTTGAAAAGATGTAACTCTATGAGTTGAAAATATTCATCTGTGTTCTTCCCCTCACACAAACAAAAATTGCTGTTGGTTGAAATACAACGTTAAGTAACGTATTCTATCATGGGGGGCAAGTATAATGTACTGAGGCAGTGGGGCGAAAGCAGTTGTGCTGTTCTCTCTGCAGCATTTTACCCATCTTCATAAAAACACCTTTATGGGGGCTGCCTGGCTTCTGGACTAGGAAAAGAGATTAAGCCAGTGCAAAGAGTGGTCAAAATAAATGTACCACACATTCCTCCAGAAAGTGTCTGCTTTGCTACCTCTTATCTACTTTGTCTTCCGTCATGAAGAAAGTAAGAGACAGAATATGTTACACCCGCTATTTTATTGCCTTGGCAAGTGGTATTTTTTTCTGTTTGGTAAAATGTGTATTATTGTTTATTTTAAAATTCCTCTGCCAGGCTGATGTCATGCTCTGCACATTATGAGAAAAAATACTGCAGGGATTTTTTTTTTTCCTTACTTCCCAGAGAATGTAGTGTTGCAACTACTGGCAAGTTGCACACACAAACAGAGAACAGATGCTACTGCATTTAACTCCTCATTGGACCCTTTATCTCCACATGGTAGGGTTTTTATTTTCTTTTTCTTTTTCTTAAAAGATACCGTTTGTGAAAGGTTTAATGTGATCTCCACTTGAAATCTCAATTATGTGTATATCACCAAGCCCTCAAGTTCCTCTGATTCAGCCTCAGTGAATGAACAAAATATGAAGTCTTTAGCTCATAACCCATTCTCCTACCCAGTTACTCCCTTCAGTTGCCCTGGCCTGCTCCTTCTAGTCCAGGTACTTTCTCTAGACCCTGGCTCTTCACAGTCCTGTCTTGCTTTTTCTCTTGCCCCCCAGTGTGCCTTATCAGCTTTTCTTCAAAAAATTGACATCAAAGTTACTATATTGGGGGTTTCTTTCTAATTCTAATGCAGTTTTCAAAACAGTCTTTTACTCTGATTGTGAAGGAATGAAAGGCTGGATGTAATAACAGTTATTTCTCTAATTTGTTGTAATGTCATCCCTGAGCACCACAAATCGTTCTTCAGGTTGGTTCTCACAGCTCATTTAGTAAGGGAAACATTTTTCACCTTAGATACTGGCATTCCCTCTGTTTGTTTACCTGGGTCAACCTGTAGTCTCCTGGGATTTTTCTGAGATTACAATAAAGTCCTTGCAAGGCTGTGCTCCACCTTGCACGAGCTCAGTTCAAGAAGGCTTTATTCACATGATATACCAAAATGTAAACAAAAGAGACAAAAAAACGAGGCACCTGAAGGGAAAAACTCTGACGGGGACAGCGCCAGCAACACAAACAGCATTTCAGACTTAGTTTCATCCTTTACTGTTGTGATGTCTTCAATGTTGAGAAAACAAACAGTAAAAAACCTGAGCTTTCTGTAGAAAGTAGATAGTACCTGCTTCCCTGTCCCAACATCAGCTGTCCTATGCCATTTTTCAGAGAAGTGACTGTAACAGACACAGACACAGGGAAAAAAAAATGCTTCTCCCAGTTTCTGTGTCTGTATCTTATAACTTCAAGAATGGCTTTAGAAAGAAACTTAATAAGTTGGAACAAGCAACCAGATCTTGCAGTTGGCTCCACAGTCAGTGAGACCCTGTGCAGGCCCAAGTGGCTGGAGAGGGAACCTCTAATGACCTGGCTGCTGACCAAGATCAAAAGACATTTACCTTTTATTCCATGCGACATAAAGCTAATACGATGTTTTAGAGATGGTCTTGAACCAAAACATTGGCTCTGTGCCCCATTTGAGCACACAAAGCATTAGAATCTAAACTCAGAATTAAGCTCTGAAATTTATGGCCATTTTTTATTGGTTTGTTGGAGAGAGGAAAAATCCCAGCTATAAACCACTGAGTGTTGGAGGACAGTTATCTCCCAGATCAAGACCTTGACTCTGCATCTTGCATGTAGCTCAAAGTTTGCTTGCTCATTTCCCATGAGAGTCATCTTTGGCTCCGTCTATATTGGTAAATTAAAGGTGCTTGGGATAGTTCTCTGGCACTGAGCCCAACCCATATGTGAGTCTGTCCATAACATTAACTGCTCTTGCCCTCTAGAGCAGGGTGGCTGCACCCCAAACTGTCCATTTGAAATGATCCGGGGCCCACTGTGGGGGTGCTTGCATAGCCTACCCTTGGAAAATGGCCTGGATAACCCCACCTCCTAAGATAAGCAATTGACTGTAAACAGCACGTGTGGATTGAATACAAAAACCTGCCCCAAAACTCATTATGTTAAAGAAGAAGATGATCATAAACCAGAATAAACAGTAACCAAGAAACTACAAAGAGAATTTTGAAACAAAAAGGGAGAAGAAAATGAAATATAAAATAAAGCTTTCAATTTGTACTGGGGTGAAAGACTTTGATGTGGAAACAGCAGTACTCAAAACCTGGTGTGACACCTCCAGAGACACACTTCAGCACCCTGCCATTGGGCAGGCCGGGTAGAGCCTGCTCCCCATGGGGTGCCGGGAGCAACCAGCACCCAGCGAGTGAGCAGGCAGCGGGAGACGCCCTTGGCTGTGCGCTCTGACCTGCTGGGCACCAGCGGGTTTCAGGGAACAGCAGGGTTAAGTGGACAGCTGGAGATCCTCCTTGGCTGAGTGTGCACGTGTTTGCCTGTGCATGTGAGTTTGAAAGTTCTTGGGATTAGGTCTGGAAGGGTGTTGAGAGGTCTTTAGGTGTTTATTAACATTTTAGAAATGTCTAGCACTGTGATTTATCTGCTGTGTTACTGATATTGATTCTGAATGTGTAGCTGACTGATTGGTAGTTAATTACTATCATAAACAACAAACCACTGCAACTCTGATTTGACTGAAACTCTGTGAACTCAGTGGTTTTCCCTTGCGACAGCTTGTGCTAATCCTTGAACTGCATGTGGGTATTGTCTGCAGCAGTGCCAGGCTGTCCCAGTAAAGCAGGACCACGGTCTAGTCTAATGCTTCTAAGACTGTGGACAACCAAATTGCAGTGCCCAGGAACATTTACTGGATTTACCTGATTTACCAGTATAGATGTAGCCTATATTTTTCTCATGAGAAGGTCAGCATCTTACCTGAAACATGTACTTCATCTGCTCTTTTGGAGAGGTTCTCCCATAAGTGACAGGGTCTGTACAAATATAAGAAAACCTGGAACACCTTTTCATTTAAGTGAAATTAGCACAGTGTCATCTGGTGAGCAGTTTGAGAGAGTCATGTGCACTGGTCCTTCACCCTTGTATCCTCATGAGATTTTTAATGTTTGTTTACATATTTTTACATTACAATTATAAGTGAAAGTTTGGACCAGCACTGGTATGATGGTGCCTAGAAGTTCACATCTATAACTCCTCAAGATTTTGGCATCAGTCCCTGCACAGTCCCTGTGCATGGGATTCCAATCTGACAGTGGTAACAGAAAGTCCCTGTAATACCAGTAAGAACAATTTTAATGCCAGTTACTTATGGGGGGAGCCACCTCACCTTGCTTTGGCATCTAATTCAGCATGTGGTGAGGTGATAGTAGGAAATAAATCACTTGACTCTGCTCATGAGGCAGGAGGCAGCATCTTGGAGAGGCCCCAGAAGACCAGGTACTCAGTTCGGGTGTTGGGGCAAGCTGGCAGACCATTGTCCTGGAGACCCTCAAAGATGTTTTCCCTCCACTGGGCAGGCAGTGGTGATTGACAAGCTGCCTGAAACCTCAGTACAAGTTCATTGCAGGCAGACTGGATCTTGGCTGGTGATTCCTTTGGGCCTGATCTAACACCTAGTAAAGAAATTGGAAATTATCTCACTTGCTCCACTCAGTTTCACAAGCTTTTTTTACATTAGTCTGTCTTGCTTTCTTCTCTCTTGTGATTAATATAGAGTTCACAAGAGGAGGAAATGTTCAAATGCAAACATTCTCACCTGAAGACCGGTATTTTGTCTTTTTGGGGGGGAGGGCAAAGACAGCAAGGTGCCTTTTCAGACTGTTTCAGTGACAATTGCTTGCTCTTCAGCCACATCTATGGAGTGCAGGTCTGTGCAGAAGCCCCCAGGCTGGCTCTCAATGAAAGTGTATTGGCTGGACTAATATTTGTGGTTGCTTTAATTGCATGTGATTTAGAGTAACAGTCATAAAGTGCAGAACAACAGTCATAAAATGTAGTGCAATATTTTAAATGTGGGTATTCTCAGCAGAGACTCAATGCAGTCTAGGAAAAGCAGGTAGAATAAAAACTATGACTTGCATATACTCTAGTGTCCTTCTATGGCATGTAAGACTACAGTAGGATTCTCTTATTGTTCAGGAAAATTAAAAAATAAAATCAGTTGCCAAAATTCTGGATTATTAACTAATGTTAAAAATATTAGTGCTGAGGCAAAATCACTTCGCATGCTATCAGTGACTGTGTTGTTAAGTCTGCTTTGGTCTATAGCCTGACCTAAATTCTTTCCACTCTTATTATAAACTTAAGGCTAGCTCTACAAGGGATTTAGGCATAACATCACCACACCTAACTTGCTGTATGCATCCAGATCCTTCAAGTAGCTACTCACCTGATGGCCACTGAGAAGCACAGCTCCCATGTACATTAATGAGAGTTATGCTCCTGGATAGCTTTATAATGCATGCGTTTAAGGACCATTGGTGAGCCTGCTGTAACTCACAGATAATTTAATAAACAAAGTCTTCTTTTTAAACCGAGGTATCAAAATGATCTCATTTAGCAATAAGCAGTTGTCTCTCTCTTTTTGTTTAAATTATGGCCAGCGGTGGTGGCACTTGTGTTTCATGTTATGCATTAGTCTGCATAACAATCCCTGCTCTCTGGACTATTCTTGTGTTTTAGCAAATGATGATCTACTGAAAAATGCATCAGAAGTCCAGACCACATTGACTGGGATTGAGTTTGCCCCTACAGATGCTTGGTTTTTCTGCTACACAACACGGCCAGACTTGTCTCTCTGGACCATGACTCCTACACTGTTACTTGTGACAGTGGCTCTGCTGTAGCAATAGGGCAGTACTGATTTAAAAATGGGTTATAAACTCCATAGTTTCAATCTTGGAAAGCTCTGGAGAGAATGGAGTCCAGGTTTCACCTCTGTGGATGAGTACTCCAACCAGTAGACTCATAAGCAAAAGGTCTTATTGCCTATTTGTTTTTAAGATCAAGACTGGTAGTGATGGCCTGCTTTCAGAGAAGAAACAAAGGCATCTAGCACTGATGTGGACAGCACGGCTCTGGAGAAGTGCAAGTGCCTGAACTTGACTTTAAGCAACACTGAAACTTTCTGGTTTTTTTCTGTGTGTTGGTTTTTTTTTTCTCCAAACTTCAAAACCTTTTATTAACTACTTTGGAGTCTTATTTGCATAAACTGCTATTACTGGGATCTTATACCCATGTTCAAGGCGCTTTAGTGTCCAAGTTTGGAACCTACACATCTTGCCTTAAATTACACAGGAAAGTCTATGGAAGAGCCAGGAGCTGGATATGGATCCCCACAGGTCCTGCAGTTCCCTAACTACTGTCATGTTTTGGCTTCTTCCTCAGCTGAAGCAGAAGAGAGCTTGCATATTTACTACAATTTACTACGATTTAAAATTTACTTCCCTGGATTTCTGGGTTTGTGAGTTGGTGGCCCAGTAACCATTTCTGAATATCTATTTATTCTACTTTCAGAAAGAGAAATAGCTGACTGTAGGTGTCTGGAAAACTTTATCTGATTTGAGTTCAGAGATCCATCTCCTAGATATTTGGCCTGGCAAAGCTTAGCAGGCACTGTCATCTGCAACTGAGAACCACAGTTGCCCTCAAAGCCTTGGAAAGTTGTATGATACAATCCCATCAAAACAGAACTTTTCCTCCCTCCTCCCCCAACTGGTGATTCTCCTTCTAGGAGTTCAGCTGACTGTGATCCCAGGCTTAGTTTTGATACAGCCCAGCTGTGCAACCTTAGGTCAAACTTTAGAGAAAATGTTGCGTTATGAGAAAGAGCTGTGAGAAAGTACGTAGACTAGAATCAGTGAGATTAAAAGGTAAAATTGGAAGTAGAGGTAAGATCGTAGGGACAGGCACAGGTAACGACTGAAGGATTTAGGGAGAAAATCACTAACAAGAAAAGAAGTGAGCCAGAAGACAGCAACTGAGTGACACTGAGGACCAGCCACCTCCCAGGAACGGCGGCAAAGGCTGATGCTTTCTACCTGACAGATGCCTGCCTGGGCAGCAATGTCCTACTGGTGTCTGATTAGGGGTGGTGAGCATGCTAATGCTTAGCTCCTTACATCCTAGCTATTCATTGTGTGCTCTATCCAATACATAACTGTCTTGTGGGTTTTTTTTTTTGTTTATACCCTATTTGCAGAGTTTGTCTCTTCACGCATGGTAGAAGTTGCCTGAATAAAGAGAGCCAGGGGACAGAATAACGACCTGTAAAAACATGCCTCTGCACTGCCGTACCTTAACAGAGAGTAATATAGTATTACCCAGAGTACTGTTAAATCATTAAGCGTACTTTTATATTGCATATTTCCTTCCCAAGAACTATTACACATAAGATATGCTAGTTATAATGGGTTAGAAGTCTGCAGCTGCCTAACTGGAGACACATGCCAGTCTAACTCTGTAACACAAAGAGTGGGAAGTATCCCAGAGGAGTTCGGTGCTTAAAAAAAATAAATGCCAAGACCAACATAGCTCTCTTACAGGCAAAACCTACACAGACTTAGCAAAGAAAAGAGGTTACTGAGACACAGTCTCACTTTGCTGTTTCTAGCACGAGTAGTGAAGAACAGAAGGCTAAGGAATGACATTGCTTGTGCAGTATGTGTCTGCAAATGCCCCTAACACTGGCAGTCAAAATATCTCTTGCCTTGTTTAAACATCAACTTCTACATCACTGCCAGTAGAAGGGTGATGGTTCTTAAGGTCTGCATGAGATGACTCAGCATTTCTCAAGTCTAGGCATACAACCTAAGAGGGAAAATCCTGATACAACAAGAATTGTTGATGGAAAAATGGCAAAGTTTTCAGATTTGAGGATGCCTAAAATTAACAATCAAAACTTTTACCATTATTGTGAAATTTAGTTTCATTTTGCTGTAGTAAGAAATGGCATAAAACAACTTCAGTAGTCTGTTAAAAAAGGCAACTTGTGATTATTGACATGTATAAAGTTGTCAAAATGTTCCCTCTCTTGATGTAGTGTCAGCAGCTTTTGGATTTTTGTAAATATTCTGCCTTCCTCAGTTGTTTATTTGATAGTACTTCCTTTGAGTATAACTCCAGTTATCTAAAGTAGAAGACGCTGAAGCAGAATACTCTGGAAACTGCATATTAATGTATCATGCCTTTTATTTATAAACTCCAGGCTTCTTCAGATTTTTCTTTTATTCTTGTATAAATGTGAACTTTTCAACTTGGATAGTCTCGCAAAGCATTGGAAAAAAATACAAAAATTGCCAGTGGAATCATATATCTTAAAGTCATTCATGTTCTGGTATATAAAGTCCTCAGTTATTTTATAATGGTTACTTTATATTACTCTCTTTCTTTTCTTCCTTCTTTCTCTTTTTTTTTCTTTCTGCATTCAGCTGATTATGTCCATGGAAACTAGCCCTAATTACAGCTTTACAGCCAGGCCATGTTTTCCATCATTGGCACATGCTGATGTAACTCACTAGGGAGTAGCACAGGACCAAGCTGCTGTTTTCTGTTATGCTGCAAATCAGAACAAGATTGGTATTTCTGATTAATCATTTTTGCAAGTGGCCTACCAATTCCCTGCCAGATTATCATGTAATAAATAAAAACATCACCAAAGACACTATGGTCAGCACCGATTAAAAAAAAAAAAATTTATAGTCTTTCAAGGAAGATGTTTCTAAGTTTGTAATGACTATACTGATCTTCATGACCAAAGTTCGTTTTACACATAAAAAGCATGAGTGTTCCTCTTGTAGGTGCAGAGACCTATATATATATCATCCCTTCATTCACCCTTGGTGCAGGGCCATGATATGGAGCCTGTGACACCTCTGGGCAGGCTGCTATGGAGATGCATGGATCATACTGGTGATGGAAGGGGTGGTACAAGGATGCCTCCAAACCCTGCTTCACTAGATGACTCCATGATGGCTGTAAGACATGGGAATGCTGGGGCAATGCTGACCAAAGAGGGAGCCTGGGAAAGTCTTTTTCACCAGCAAGGCATCATTGAGACCCAATTGAGAGATGTAGGGGAATGCTCCAGCAGAAACTCAGCAGAGGGGCAGCAGCAGGCAAGGATGCTCACCAGCCCCCACCGGCCATGGCTGCCTCCCATGCTGGCCTGGGGAGCACTGCAAGGGGGGAAGGTGGGCAGCCTGCCTGTGAGGGATGAGGCAGTCACTGCTTGAGTCCATCACTCCAGCTCTGTGTGGAGAGAGAGGGCCATGAGTGAGCTTTCCTATCCTGGCCAGTGAGGCAGCTACCTACCACAGAGTGGGATGCTTTGGCTGGGGAAGGTGAGCCAAGCTGCCTGCTCGGCAGCCAGCACTCGCTCCACAGCTGCTGCGGTTCGGGAGGCTGCTGGCCCCTTTGCAGCCGCCTGCCGTGCTCAGTGGGAGGGCGAGGGAGATTTCGGCTGCAGGCGGTGCTGAACGTCAGGCCATTAGCGTGGTGAGACATGGGCGAGCGGGTGGTGGCCGGCCCCAGTGAGACCTTGGAAACACCATGCAGGCAACGACGCTGGGTGGGTGCCAGGGTCAGTCTCTTATGACTGCTGTTATTCCTTTGCACTTTAGCCCCTGTTTTGACTGCTGCTGATGTTAATCCCTATTCATTTCTTTAAAGCCAAAGGTCCTCGGCAGAAGACAATACATGTCTCTTAAGGCAAGGGGCCATCTCAGCCCTTGTGGGATGGAATAAGAATGAAATTAGCTGGAGTACAAGGATTTCAGATAGCACACTGATGAGGCTGCGGTGCCCAGGCAGATAAGGTGAACCTTCTGTCAATACAGTTTTGATCTCTGGCCTTTTCCAACCCATTCTCTTCAGGAACAGATTTTTGTAGGGGTAAACTGAAGTTTAGAGCTTCTGTTGTGAAACTATCATACTTTTCTGCAGCCTTCATTGTATATAAAAAGAAACCATTTTGGTTTTTACTGTTACCTCTTTTGTGTTAATCCACCATGCACTTGTCCTTGGCTGAAGTTTTTGCTGACTTTAAGAAAAACTTGCTTTAAAACATCTGAGAGTTTAAAAAAACATTTTTTTTTTCCACTTTCACCCTCTGAGTTTTTGAGACTCGTTTATGTATTCTATAGCAACTCATGAATTATAAGTACTGAAATGTACCAAAGTGTATTAAAACAGGTTTACATTTCTGATTTTTTTTTTTATTCTGCTGCATCAGGCAGTGTTAAACTGACCACAAACCTGGAAATATAATGTCACAACACCGGGAACTGGAGATTAGCTGTTAGAGTTCGGAGCCATCAATGCTCAGGCACATGTGCTCTCCTAATGACACCACTCATTCAATCACATTTTAGCAGCCTCCTGGCAGGAAGCACTGATTTGCGTAACTCTATTAAGCTTAGATAAGAAAGGTAAATAATATGTCTACCCAATGTAAGACAACCACTCTGAAATAAGTTTGACATTGTCCAATAATCACTCTAGCATTTTTGTGGCTTTAACACCTATTGAATGGCACGATGAGGAAAAAAAAAAAGAGAGCGAGAGAACGAACACCCACTTGTTTCTTTAGCCTATTCGAGGTGAATTATTAGGAAGGACAGCCAACACTCGGGCTAAACGCTAACAGATGTGGCGCCAAGTGTGCCATTTAGACGCTGGTGGTTTGCTGTGGAGCAGTAGGAAGTGGCCGCAGTGGGTGGCAATGGAAGCTGGTGTCTGGGCGGGGAGTGGCTGGGAGGACACGGCCACAGCTTCCCAGAGAAATCCTGCCCAATGGTGGGGCTGGTCTAAGGGCCCTGTTTAATCTTTTTACCTGATTTCTGTCAGGAAACGTCTAGTTACCAGGCATGTCTTTGACAGCGACCCTGGCCATGAGGCAAGTAAAGGGGTCAGGTCTTTTGGAGGGCATGGGCAGCTCTAAAATTGCTTTGTCAGGCAGGAGCTAGTACAGACCAACCATCAAAGCCATGGGGGCTAAAGAGAGAGGCCTCCCTCTGCTCATTGGACTCACTCAGGATGTGATGAAGCAGTAACTTCACCATTGACAGGTTTAGGAAGGGTTTTCACAAAGTCACTGCTGGGTTTTGGTGTAAGATGAGTCTGGTATCCATGAAGTGAGCCTGGCATGTGCTGGGCAGCCGTATGGTGCGACAAAAACAGGCTGGCTGCTTCACCTTACAGACATCTGCCAGTTGTTTTACAACAGGACTGTTTTTGAGCTTCTTGGCATTTGGGGAGAGGCTGAGGGAGCTGGGGTTGTTTAGTCTGGAGAAGAGGAGGCTTAGAGGTGACCTCATCACTCTCTATAACTACCTGAAGGGAAGTTATAGCCAGGTGGGGATTAGTCTCTTCTCCCAGGCAGTTAGCAATAGGACAAGGGCTTAAACTCTGACAGGGGAAATTTAGGCTGGATATTAGAAAGAAATTCTTTACAGAGAGAGTGATCAGGCATTGGAATGGCCTGCCCAGGGAGGTGGTGGACTCACTGTCCCTGGAGGTTTTTAAACTGAGATTGGACATGGCACTTAGTGCCATGATCTAGTAAATGGACTGAAGTTGGACCAAGGGTTGGACTTGATGATCTCTGAGGTCTTTTCGATTCTGTGATTCTGTAAATTACAGTGACATAACTGTGTGTTGAAACTTGACCAAGCCGTCGTGAAATGGTTGAATGCCTTGTGGTGTCGAATGCTTCAGTGAGAGGGACAAAAAGGTTTTCAACACAAAACCTAATATTGCACAGTGATGTAGTATGTCAGTCAAGAAGCTTGAAAAAGAATAGCAAAGACCCACACCAGGAGATGTAGTTGAATTATGAGTAGACTACAAGCCAAAGTTTGCACAGAAAAAGCTATCACTGAACGCGTTTGATGAATAAGGGCATTCTCGTCACAAGCTGGTTGCATAAAAGAGCTGAACATGGCCTGTCAGCCAAGATATTGTGCATCACTTACCACCTGCCTGCCTTGAAAAAGCATCAGTGTGAATCCTGATTCATGGAGGGCAAGGAAGGTGTCAGCCAACAGCTGAGCTTTTTACCAGAACCACACTCAGGGGACTCATCTTGTTGTGTACAAAGAATGTGAGTAGTTTCTGCCACGGATTATCACTGATTTCTTTTTTTTTTTTTTTTAATAGACAACTCAGTTTGATATGGAAAAAAGTGTCACAGAAGAAAAGATTGTCATCATTTCTTCCCAACCTCAGCCCTGCTTGGGGGCTGGTTACGGTTTGCCCTGAACTCTTCTTGGGATGTAGAGTCTCCTCATTTAATACTTTGATATTAAATTCTGTTCTTCATCCACTTCATTTTTGGGGTCTGAAAAGACAGACCATCGCACTTTTCTTCCTTTTTGCCTGTTTTGACTGGTCAAACCCACGTTCTTAGGGTCAAACAGTTAATCACTGGAAACTGGATTTCCCATCTGTCACTCTGGTTTCTTGCCTGCCAGATGAGACAGGACAGCACTGTAGCCAAAAGGCTCCTGAAACCCAAGTGACTACAATTTTAAATGATTGTTCACAGGTTGATGAATTTCATAGCTCTTAGGAAAAAACTTTCCAGCGGACTGGTGGGAGAAGCCCTGGAGTATCTTGACTGGGGAAGCTGTGGACAGTTCACCAGCAGCAGCCTGTAGGTGCAAGTTAGATGGACATCTGTCAGGAATGATACAGGCAAGGTTACCTTGGGGTTTGGGGCTGGCCTGGAGACCTTTTGCAGTTCCCCCAGACATCTCTAACTGCCTGATGGAGGATCAGGGTCTGCCTTATCTCACAGGGAAGAGATTGCATGTCACTACGGCCATATCTCATTACCCTAATGCTCCACTTATGTGGAGGTGAACTTACGAACTTTTTATTTTATGGATGTCTTCACAGCACTGAATGGAAGGATTTTGGCTTCTCCTTGCAGTGTGACAGATTTTGCTGAAGACACCATAAGAATTGGATAGGTAGCCTCTATTCCAAGTCCAAGTTTAAACTGCTGTGAAAACATCTGTTTTAGCTTGACGGTTGCAGGTGGGAATGTCATTCCTAGTACTTTTGTGAAGCTGCAAATGTCGAGTTTGAAATAATTTTAGTGTTAAAAACACAAATAAACAACTCCTAGACTTCAATGCAGTATGAATCATTCTGGTACCTCCCATCTCAGTCAGTTTGTCAAGGGCACAATTATCAGAGCCATTCCAGACTGAATTCAATCATGGGACAAAATACAAGTGCAAACTCCATCTCTACAGGGACTAAGGAATCAGATTTGACACCATGTCTGCTATGCAGGAATAATGACAGTAGGGTCCAAAATCTATGTCCCAAACACTATTCCAGGGCTCCCTGCCATTGGTATTGTGTTCACCAGTCAGCTGGATTTCAGGGATGCTTGCCCTTTCTTAAATTTGTCATCCTCCATGACTTGACCAAACCTGAATGTGGGTCTCAGTGACTGCAGAAAACAAAAAGTGATGCCTCTCTGTGGTCATCACTCAGACATGGCTCTATCCATGCATGTGCAGGAGAGCTGGCAGGGATGGGATGACCCTAAATCCTTCTCACTTCAGCAGTGCTGCCTGGGTAGAAACCAGCCATTGCATGATGTGACTAAGTTCAGCCACCTGCACAGGCTCTTCCAACAGGCCCACGTGTTTCAAATACTGGTCTTTGTGGATTTTTGATATCTTATTTACACCTTTTTCTTTCTCAGCCCCAAAATTTCTTAAGCAATCATTAGAATATGTTCGTGATTCTATGACATGTATTACCTATAGTTGCTGTAAAATGCTGGAAAAACACTGCAACAGGGACTGAAAAGGCCACATGAGAATATCATTTAGAATTACAAATGTGTTGGACTGGGATGAGCTTCACATTTAACTGTTTTATCTCACTCCTCCCCCTCACTCTGTGAAGTTACTAGAGAGAAACCTGTGTTGCAGAGCTGGCTTCAGACAACATCTCCAAAATTCAGCTAGCTGAAAGAGGGCTTTTGCCTCAGTTTTTGAACAGCTGACTGGATATCACTAGATATTCACTGATTTCATAACTTCTGCGATCAGTTTATGCCAGCTGTACTCTGACCCATTTTGCATCTAGCCATCCCTCTTCATAGTAGGTGGCAAGCATACAGGGCACACAATTCTCTGTCATAGCCACCCCCAAAAATGGGCCCAGTCCTCAAGGCAACCTGTGAATTTAGGAAATGCTTTTGGAATACAAATTCATTTGGGAGAAGGAAATAATTCATTAAAAAGGGTGGGTACACATTTGAATTTCTATCTGTTTGGGAGCAAGGTCCTTACAAGCACAACTCAACTTAGCAACCAGGGCCATGACACTTATTCCATAAAAGCTGCCCAAATATTTTTGACTTCTGCTCAGCATTATTACATTAAGGCTTATGAAATATTAAGCAGATCTTTTAATTTTTTTTTTTTTTTTTTTTTTTTAGTGACACAGAAAAGAGAATTAAATTTTCTGACAGTTGCAGAAGACTAGATAAATGTGATTTGTTCTTTCCAATGACATAAGGAATATTAACTGCTACAGTCACTTACTCAGCGAGTATTCTCTGTTACTTGAAAATATGTTGTACATATTCAGTTTTCTTCTGAGAAAAACAACTGGATTTTGGACATAGCTTGAACAATTCCCTGCAAAATCTCTTATACAATGGAAACATATTTTCAGTTAAAAGGTATTATTTTAACTGTAAAAGATCATATAGGAAATTAGTCACAGGGCAGAGTACTGAATGCATCATTATTTCCTAAATTTGTCTGGGAAAGAATTTTCCTGTCCTGCTAGATTATATGATACTGCAGGGTATTTTTCCACCCCAAATCAGAATGAAAAGTCAACTATTTTTGTATATGAAGAGCTCAAAATACATTCTGACCAGAGCCAAGCCATTACTTTTAGTATAAATTCACATTTCAAAGTGAAAAGTTGTTAGGGTCCAGAAAATAAACTTTTACTTAGGAAAACATAAAAAAAAAAACCAAAACCAAAGTGTTGAAAGAATTTGAATAATAATAAAATACTAATAGTTTTGAGATTCATAAACTTCTATGTATTCTCGTTAGCAGCTTTGGCTTTAATTGTTAGGCTTTTATCAGTTGGCTGAAAACTTTCCTACAAAACATATACCTGATGCCTCATCTTACATCTGTGATCTTTCCCTCATTCACAGGATTATCCAATCAGAGCATGGCTGTACAGGAACTTGTTAACTGAATGCATATTAAAAGTATTTTCCATGAAGATGAAGGATTTGTAGTTCATTCATGGGGCAGCTGGTTTCAGTCTTTATTTACTTTACTTGTATTCAGGTTAAAAACTCATATCTCCTGTTGGACTTCCTTTATTTATTTAATTATTTTAAAAATATTCTATGTGTATATATATATATATATATTTATATATATTCATCATTTTTTCTGGCACAAGCCCAGAGCTAAAAGGTATCATACTTCTTCTCTAAGCTCATAAGAATCTTACTTAATGGTTATATAAACCCATAGAAATAGAGAGAAAAATAAAATTATCCTCCCTGAATTTAGAAAAAAGGCCTAAGTAAATAAAATACCTTTTTTTTTTTTTGCAAAAATTGCATCTAACCCACACACCTAGCCGCAGCTGTCTAGTTTCATAAGTCATCTGCTTTTCTAGTAATTTAAGAATTCAGTATGGAGGGAGTTTCTTCCTTAGATGAATACCCTGAGGTATACACATACATATGAAAAGCAAAAAAAAGGTAGATTAAATTTTTACAGAGTTGTAGACTTGAAATTGTTGGGCTTTTGTAGAGGAAATCCTATCGCTCTGCAAAAAGAAGTTTACAGTCCTTTATGAGGCTAGATACACTTGTTTCAACCCTGGGGATCTTCTTGGCCCATGAGTTATGCTTTCCGTGCAGGTAGCATGAACCCTGCAATTATTTTTGTCATCTATTCAGATCATATCGGCACAAGATTTCAGCCTCATAGGAGAAAAGGAAAGGTTGCTGCTGAGCTGGAGACCCTTTCCAAGTAGTTACTGATAGGGTAGAAGGATCCATTGCTTTCAGGCAAGGTAATGCACTCCAAGGAAACACAAGGATCTGGGCATACAGAAGTTGTTTGTCTGTTTGTTTGTCAAGAAATGTGCTCAGTCCCTAGCTCAGATACAGTCAAGGGTGAAAAAAACATGACTGTTTCCAAATGAGCTCCAAAGCATGTCCTCTTTCCTGGGGTCAGGCATATAAAGCACAGAAGTCCTTTCTTGCTGAAGCTGAGGGGGAGAAATATTGTCCATATTTGCAGTAGTCAAGTACTTCGGAGTGCTCGTCTGAGAAGTGAGATACAAAGATCAAAATTCCGCCTTTTGGTTCATTGAAGTGGAGAAGGGAAAGTAGATATTCAGCCACCCAGGTATTCCATCCTGCTAGTTTAGCTACCAGGCAATAAAGTATTCTGAGGTTGGGTTTTCCCTGCATCTCTTGGATTGATGCTGTTGTCCTTTGCACAAGTATCCGGATATTCTCTAGCCCAGGGACCTGAACCCCACACAACTCTTCCATATAAGTGATTTCACATAGTCTGTAATGCAAACAAAAAGCTTACAAAAAAGAAGGAGGTTTGCTTATACTATAATGAGGTATTTTACTATGGATTAAGAGGCACAAGGTAATCCAGCTGTAAATATGCTCCTGGGGAGTTAAGATCACAAAGTAGGTGACAAAACCACACTAGTGCCATGTTGGGAGCACCACTGTTTTGCATGCTGCAGGCTGGACAAGCTTATGCCCCTTGATAATGAGTGACTTTTTTGGCCAAGGAGAGTGCTGTATTTCCACCCTGAGAAGATCAAAGTGTTAAATCAATTGAAGAATTCTTTCAAATGAAGAAACCAGGTCAATTGTAAGGAGATGGCTATAATTCAAAACACTGCGAAGAAGTAATATCGCAGCCTAGAATAAGCAAATAGCCAGTTAGAGAGTTCTTAAGTTAGATATTCCAGTTTGAGTAGACTTAATGAATTTCCTCCTAGAATACTTAAAGAATTGACTGCAGCAATCTCAGAACCATTAGCAGTTATATTTAAGAAATAGTGGAGGACACACAAGGCTAGAAAATATCATAATTATTTTTTTAAAAAAGAAGGGAAGGGATAGATTATTCAGTTAAGTGTCTAGGGAATACTGGAGAAAAATGAGCAGACAAGTTTTTGCAGGATTAGTTGAGTTACAAACAGTATAAACTCATCAGGAGCAGGACAATCTAATTTCTGTGCTGTTGTAAGCTGGATGGTGGAAAAAACAGAGTTACTACATTTGTAGGTGACATGATTATTAGAAAGACCATGCATATACTGGAGACAGGAGTAAAATTCAAAACAATACAGCATAACTGGGCAAATGGTGTAAATTATGATAATTTTACGTGAAGACAACAAGCACAAGTACCAGTTTCTACACTCAGGTGGAAAAGCAAGTTCACAGTGGGAAACAATTGACTAGACAGTAGATCTACAGGGAAAAAAAAAAGGGAGTTATAATGAATGGGAAGCTGAACATCCTTGCTGAAAAAAATGGGAACGTCACACTAGGGGTTATAAAATTGAGCAGAGCCTGAAAGTGATGTAATATGATCCTTCAACTCCATTCAGGTTTGAAAGGCCTCAGCTGGAGTCCAGTCTACAGTTTTGCTCCAAGGAGGATGTGGACCTACAGGAAAGGGACCAGAAAGCAGCAGCTTGAATGTCCTGAAAGGAATGGGTCTTTTTTTTACTTCCTGAATGGAAGAAGGTGGTTCTAAGATAAATATCCACAGCAAAAGCGTAAGTACAGAAGGGTTCCAGAGCTTCTCTACTTTGAGGTCTTCAGACAAATATCTGCTAGGAATTATGTAGTTTGTATAGTTCATTTCTGACACGGAGTAGAAGGGTAGAATATATGATCTTTTGAGGTCCCTTGAAGAGAACCTTGAGATTTTTACCATTATCTTATGATCAACATTAGTCCATGTAACATCAAGGTCTGTGTAACAGAGAGGCCAGTGGGCTTTCTTCCTGGCTTGATGTTATGTTTAATTATTAATACCAAACAAGAAAATAATAGGAACTCTAACTTGTCTTGGTGCTGGGACTGATTTGGCTGAAGAAGTTAGCAGAATTGCAAGCAGCTCTGTGTCTGCGCTTCCCCAGTGGAGGAGATGCAGGTGCAGACAACTAGTCAGGCCATATAGACCAAACAAGGTTGGTTCTGCTGTATATTGCCCAGGCTCACAAGGATGACAGCAAACTAAAATGTCAACTTATTTTAATAGCGCAGCTCAGTGATTTGAAGAATGTATCCTGACTGGTAGAGGTGGGTATCCATTTCAGCCATGTGCAATCTGCAAAATTCATCATGAACTTATAGAAGTTCATCAGTTCCAGAAATGATCAGGCAGAGTAGATGCATATGGAAAGCCATTTATGAAGATTAGACAAATCCATCAAACAGCACCTGCAGCTTTAAAGTATTTGTTCGTTGTTCAGGGAAAGTTAGGAGAAGTGGGCTGTACATGACTGGAGGGAGGCACTGGGGGGAATGCATACAGGAGGAGGGACTTTTTACAGTCACCAATTTAACAACACTAGGCAGGACCATTAGAAGAATTAGGGTTTTTTTTTATATATTATAATTGTTTGTGTGGTATTGCTTCTAACCTGTTAACGCTGTGTAAAATCTCATAACATGCTTGACTGGAAAAACAGTCTTTATTTGAAGGTATCAAGAGATGGAAAATCCACCTCTTCTTTCGTAATTTTCTGTAAAGGTTTAACATTCTCAACTTTGAGGAGGGAAAAACTGCAACACAATCCAAACCAAACCAAAACAACCAAAAAAATACCTCTCCTTTCCCCAGCCTGCATTATTTCCAGTCTTTTTTTTTTTTTTTTTTTTTTAATTTAATTTTCATCTCTATTTTCCTGGTAGATTGAAGAGCCCTTGAGTGACTGACTGAGTGTTGATAGATTCTTCTGCTTCTCTCTTTGATAAGTAAACAGACAAATTCTTACTGGCAAAGTCTGGTGCCAGTCTTTCTGGTGGGTCTTTTTTGTATTCTGTCCAAGTTCTCCACACCCTCTTAAAACTACAGTTACCAGAAGTGGATATGATGTTGTAGTATCTTTCTCCCAGTGCTTAATACAAAAGCTAATTTACTTCTCAACTCCTACTCACTGATTGCCTATTTATTCAGCCACAAACTCCAGAGATGAAGTGATCTCTTGCATCACGGGTCTGGTTCCCTGCTATTTGAATTGCCTAACCATTTATAAGAACTGCTGCACTGGGTCTGGTCAAAAGTCCATGAAGTCCACTACCACATCTCTGACAGCAGCTACTAGTAACAGAGACTTAAGGAAAAGCAGAACAAGCTCACAGTGGTCATTTTCCCAGGATATTTCAAAGTTTTCAACATTTTGCAGTTTAAAGAACTTTTAAATAAAAAGCCTCACCTTTGTTCCTAATTTTGTATATCACTGTTATTTCTGAAAAATACTCTTTCTACTGCTTTATTTTGGAAAGGGGGAAAAAGGACTGCACACAGGACACAAGATACAAGTTCTATTTTCAATTTGTTTGAGATGGTAAGATAAATCTGCAAAAGGAGTCAGTGCCAAGACTCAGTTACCTAAATTAGGTATTTAAATCGACTGGCCAGATTTCCAGGACTGTTGAGTACCCACTGCCTTTCACTGAGGTAGTGGAAACTGTGGTTTCCTCTTCTGAATATCTGAACCCTGATGTGGACATTGAGCACTTTGGAACTAACCTTTATAATATAAATATATCTTGGAAACAGCATGTTTGCCTGAACAGCAACAGGATGAAGAAATTGCTCTAAATCTCTCACATTTTTTAATGCTGAGGTTAAATACGCAATCATGGTTAGGCAGGAAGATGGTGTGCAAACTCTCTGCAACTGTGTCATTTCATCATTTTTATGAGCAGTGGGGATTATTTTTTTTTCACAGAACACTATGCATTATAAAAACATCTGATTTTTTTGAAACATATTTCCTGGCATCTTAGACTTCAGCAATATTTCTTCGTCTCTTCTTGTGTTTTAGAGGTTTTTTAGAGTTTTTTTTTTTCACAATTTCTTGGAGAAATTATGACTAATTATATTTAACCTAGGCCACATTTAGATCACCTTATGGAAAAAAAATATTTAGCTTTTACAACAACAAGTGGGAATGCTGAACAGCTTTGCTAATGCCAATGGATTTCCCTGTAACAGATAGGGGCATAGTTTCAGTTCTTTTTAAACAGAAGCCTTTTTATTGGTACAACCCTTACTCTTTGCCACGGATCATAACTTCACTGAAAGGCTCAAATGAAAAAAAAGGAACAAATAATGAACCAGAATTCATGAATTCGAGTACACCTGCTTCTTGTACTGGAAATGTCCCACAGAAAAGTAATAGTATTGTTCTTCTCTATCCTCAACCTGTCCCTTTTCATAAGTAGTGCACTTTTTTTCTCAACATAATTAAAAAAAGGAGAGCTAGCATCCTGGGAATTTGTATGCTTCATTTACTAGCACCTGGTGTACCTCTTCCTCTCTCTTGCTTTTTCTCCCAGCAAACATATATAGTAGATTATATAACACAGAAAAAGCAAGGAAGTCCACATGACTGCTTCTTTCCAGAGAAACCTGACGATGTGTTTTTATTGCATTCCAGTGTCCTTCATGGGAGTCCTTCAAATATGAAATAAATATTTGGTGATTGAAGTAAATGGCAATACTGACTTTTTTTGACCTAAAAATGGTAACTAGGGACCTGCATTTCAGGGATTTCAGATCTTGAAGCAGTAGAGGAAGGTGAAGGTTGCTGACAGTGTTCAGTCTAATAAATACAAGTCTCTTTGGTGATCTCTACCAGAGCTTTCTCATAGCAAGAAAACTCTTCACTCTAAGGATGAAAAATGAAAGATTGTCACTGTTCCCAGGGCTGCTTAAAACAGGTTCTGCATGCCTTGGCTCCTGGAGTAGAAACCATTGTTGCCAACTTTAGCAGTGCTCCGTTGGTCAAAGGAATTTCACCAAAGAAAATCTGCCTTAGTATTTTGCTAATTACATTATGCCTACACAAGGACTTATTATCAGACGCAGAGCATTTCACAGTGTTAGCTGAAGACACATTTCTCTTGTAATGGTAGTCTAAAGCCTACAGCACAGACTAGTGAAGAGAAAGCCTATATTATGATGTGAACATCTAAAAATCACACTTTTTCCTCACTACAATGAAATGCCTGTCTTCATGAAGGCCCTACTAAATTATATGATTATCTAATTCTAAGATATATGCTTTGAATTTCCAGTCATAAGCAGTAATATTAGAATAAAAGAGAATTTTTCTATCAGGACACAACACACAGCATCATAGGTGCTGCCCAGAAAAACTGATGTTGTTTTGGGAATCAAGAGGCAGGAGTCACTGCAGCATGTAAACTACATCAGTGTCAGTGTAGAGGTGCAGAAGTGCGTTATATATGAAACCTCCTGTTCCTTTTGAGGCCCCTGAGGTAAATCTGCCACCCTCCTCACAGCCTGGGCAAAATCCAGAGCCCTCCCCGCAGTGGCTGATCCCAGCACTGGGTATTCCTCACAGCAAACAGCTCAACAGGTTCTGTGTGTGATCAGAAGAGTCCCACGTCCCCCTGAAAAGAATTAGTCCTATTGTTGCATGCAACACAAATGTCACTTTTTATATTGCTTTACAGAATCTAACTTTGCATAGCACAAATAAATCATCAATGGCACCTTGTTTGATGGTAGTGTAGTGTGCTTTACAATCAATGTTACAAATCAGCCTGGCTGGGCTGTGACCATTTCCTTTTGTCAGACTTCCTCACTGAAGAAGAAATGGAAACAAGTTCACAGGTTACTTAGTAATGAATAATACTCCAGATGCTGTTAACCCCATCTTCTGTTGGACATTGACAGAGGCAGTTGCTGGGCGCATCTATAATATATATTTACTGTTAAAGGAAAAAAAAAAATCTCGTTCTTGTTCAAAAAGGGGAAAAAACAGAATGAGTGATTTTTTTTTTTTTTTTTTACTAAAAAAGGCTCATGAAAAGTTCCCTCTTCAAATTAATCTCACTGAAATCTTAAAAATCAGAGGGGTGCCACAGGGTGTTAGGTTAGCAAGCCAGAAGCATTTACGGTGAACTTCAACTCCTCTCACCACCACTCAAATAAAAAAACATCTCCAAGCAAGCAGATTTGCATTCTTAAGAGGTTTATAACACGGGTGAAATGTCTACGTGTAACTTTTTTCTGTGTCGGGGGAAAAAAAAAAGATTGCAGCTGCAATCAACCCAGAGACACTGAAGCAACAAAATGGAGTGAGAACCGCAGGAGAGAGGGGTTCTGTCAGAGCTCGAACGTACCGCTGGAAAACGCTGGCTAGGACTCTCAACACATAGCAGCCAAGTGGCTGGTCATATTTTAAATGACTATTATTTATTCATTAAATAAAACAGTTAAATGTCTCACCTCACTGAACAGCCATAAGAAAGATTTAATTTATTACACAGCACAGTAGTTCAACAATACAAACCCTAGTCCAGATAATCAATCAGCAGAGACATGTTATCCAAGTAGGAGAAAGAGCCAAAGAAATATGTCTGTCTACCTGCTGTGTTTTCCCCAGATTCCTGGGAAATTTGGTAGACCTTACCAGCATTCCAGGTTATGAATTCCAAACAAACTCAAAAATCAGATCCTCATATCAAAAACATCCCATCAGCAGTTCCTTTGTTTTTGCCTTCCTGAAAGTCTGGGGCAGACAGTGGCAGAGGCTGAAAGAAAGATATAAGAATCTTCATGACAATTCTTAAATTAGAAGAGAAAACTATTATACTGAAAGAAAAAAAAATCATAGTGGAAATATGGTGCAGGAAAAATCCCAAGCTTGTAGGACCACAGCAAGTACCTAAATCAATACTTTCCTTCAAATGCTTCCTGGCTTCTTTCCTGGATAGACATGCCACAGGCAGCAGCCTGGGACTCTGACAAACCCCCTGCACGCTGCCTTCACAAGCAGCAGCTGATAACCAGCAAGACCTGATGTGGCTCACACTGCAGCAGTGGCAATCCGGAGGGTAAGATTAAAGAGCCACTTCACCTAGGAGAGCACAGGTATTAGAGTATGCAAAACTTTTTGTTACCTCTGCAAGTGTAACTGCAGGGAAGCACCTCTCACCACACAGAGCAGGAGTTTCCAGCAGAAAGGAAAGAAAGTCTTTAACACCAGGAGACAAATGTGTATTTATTCCATCATGCCCAGAAGCAGAATTTAATATATAACAGTTCCTCTCTTTGCTTCCTCCTCTGCTCTCAGCAGCTGGCAGGTACATATCCCATGCTTGGCTTCGAGATGGCTGTGCTGGCTTGCTTCCACACCTGAGCAAATGCCACTTGAAGGCTGGATTTTTCCAGAGCTCTGAGTCTTGGCTTGCTTCTGCTCTCCCTGAGGTCATCAGCATTGCTGCCCTCCATCTGAGGAAAATTGGAGAAAATTATAGAAACACTCAAAAACCCCATTTAGAGTCACCCTCTTGCCTAGATTTAGAGGTCATTGTAAGCATATTCAGTGCGTATTTGTCATTGAAATAGGTATTTTTTTTTCTCTTCCTCACGTTCTCTCTACTTTTCTAGCAGCTATTGCCTGCTGTAGGTGTAAAAAAGAACAAATTTTTTTGAAAAATTTAGTCCCCTCACAATATTTCATCAATTTGAAACCTAGAAAACAAGGTTATGAATTTTACTGAAATAATGGAGATCAATATGATAGCTTTCTACATTATACATGTAAAATAGAGTATTGTAGTAACATATAATGCAACATATGCTATGAAATGCAATACTACATTGTGGTTTAGACAGTATATGACATATTCTATAAGACTTTGTGTCTATGTAGCATATAAAGAATGTATATATGTACTATATGTATTATATGTACACATGCACATACATATATAGGGTACATTTATATATAGAATACAAGAGTGCCTATTATATAGACAATATCTAATAGAATATATTTGATTAAAATGTGGCATTTATGTGACACAGTATTATTGTGCAAAATATTCATGTGAAAGTTACTTTGTGATGAACAATTAATGAAACCATATAGATTTATGTGGTATGTCTTTCGGTGCACTTTCGCCACAGTAACCTGAGATTACCTATGACATCATACTTCTGCAATATATGCAGTTTTTTTCCAGGCCACCTATTTTCCCATGCCTCTCTGTCTACTGGATTTTGGTTAGAGAAGCTGAAGTATGAGCTGTATGAGTTCCAATGCTGACTGGCCAGTCAATGCATGTGTCCCGACTGGCCAGTTAGCAGACCAAACCAAGTCGATAATTACTACTCTCACACTGCAGCTTTTTGTTTAGTCCTTAAACTGGGCTAACCTCCACCACCAAGCCACTGACTCCACAAAGTTTGTAGAAATGTAATTTTGTTTGAATCTTCTGTCTTTCTGTTAAATGTGGTTGGTGTTAATCAGTAGCTGGCTGGAAGAATGACAGACACATACGCAAACAAATGGAGAGAGGGGCTGAATGCATGTGACCCACTTTCTTAGGAAACAATGAAGGGATTAATATTCTTAGTCTAAATCATTTGTCTTGGTCACTTCTACACTCAGTGAAGAAGACAAGCGTATCCAGCAGGCATTTGACCCAGTTTAGGGTATGTAGAGGAGCATTTCTTGGATAAAATATTTACAGTATTATGTAACATATGGGAAGCTATTGATTCAGGAAGGCTGTCTGTTGGTTTGTCACACCCATTAGCTGAAGCAGAAGCTGTGGTCTTCAGTGACCCCAGCAACCAGCCCTAAGGAAGCAGCACACTCCTGAAGAGGAACCAAAGCCAGACCAACCCCTCATTGTGCAGTTACACCCAGACTTACATTTCTACAGACACAGCCTCTTCTTATTGCCCAAATTTTATTCAGAAAGAAAAAAAAGGACAATGTCGGAAAAGATTTTTCACCCTAGCAAAATTACCAGTGACTAGACAGTGCTGCTGGGTACACGGAAGACCAAGACAGGCAGGCTTTCTGCATATAGAGAAAACTCAGAACAGGTCCAGTGCAGGCTGGATGTGTCAGACTCATTTACAAGAACAGATAAACCACCTGGGCATACCTGCTCACCTGCCCATGGCAAATTCACTGCAGTTACATATAGAGAGCAAATGTAACTGATCTGATACAGCCTGGGCACATCAGGCTTCCTCTGTGTGTGCATCACAGGTTTCTCTGGCTGGAGACTCCCAAGGGAAACCCTTATTATAGTTAGAAGTGTTATTGGAAAATGTTAACAAGAGTATTTTTCAAATAGTAATTTCAAAATGTGCAAAGCCTCACTGGAATAAAGTAGCACAGCATAGAGAATGGCTTAGGTGTGGAGCATGAAAGAATTATTGGGTTTGCAAATACGTAGCCAAGCAAAGCCTTAATAGGAGAGTGCAGTGAGGTTCAGCAGGAAAAGGTAAAGTTTATAGACACACTTAGATCACACAAAACTTATCATTTTTAATACCAAAATCACAACCAGTCACAGCTAGTCTCTATGAATGCAAAAAGAAGTTCTGAGATAAGTAGTTCTGATGTAATTTGCTTTTACATCTCGAAATACTGTATTTATGTTCCTTGATTGGGAGTAGTGCTAAATTTGAACATGACCTAGAGCACTTACGAAGCTGAAGCAAAATCTCCATGGCCTCAATGAGGAGAAATATAATCTATTGATTGGGAAGCAAACAAGATGTAATCCTTATAGATAAAATTAGCCCAGCTGTAGTTTCAGGAAGCCTCCCTCTCAAGTGAAGAGAGACAGAAAATTTCCTTCCAACCACGGTTCATATTTTGATTCTTTCTTTCAGTTGCCATCTAGAGAAAATCTTCGCTGAGTGATGACCTGATGAACTATTCCCAATCGCTGGGCCTTTCTCAGCCCCTAAATTCCCAGAGCTGTTCTTTAGTACAAGCAAAAAGTATAGGCTAGTCAACTGTCTCCATCACTGCTAGACTCTCCAGAAAACAACAGTGTAACTCCCTCAAAACCTCATGTTTGTGGTGGTACCCTCAGTCTGCAGTGCAAGTGGACTACAAAGACTGGCAGTTAGTATATTGACCACAGTAATTTTTCTGTTTCTTATAATCTTCCCAGATGTTGTATCATGCTACAATCCTTGACTGCAGCTATGAGGACATGCCTCAAAACACAGGTCTAGCCCTAGGCAGAAGCTCAGTTTGCCTAGGGACTATCAGGAAAGATAAGCTGTAGCCAAGCCTGCTTCATCCATGACAAAGCCTTAAAAGCAGGTTAGCAGCTGCTGCTGGAAGAGGGGCAGCAGTGTGTGTGGTGGCAGCCTCTCCCAGCAGCCATGTTCTCTGCTCCCACCTGCTGTTGTCTCCCCATGTGCCAGATGGAGCAAGCTCAGCTCTTGAGGAATCTTCCTTGGTTCTTCACTACATTGCTCTTTTCTCCGTACCTCACATTATTTTCCCTGGCAGAAGTCTACTAGGCCTTGGCAAAGAGAAACTGTGTTGCCTGAGAATCCTTGAACTGGCACCATCTTTACACACAGAAACATCTATGAATAAATTACCAATTTTGAGCCTTGCTCAGTTCCTATTTGGTCATTGCACATTGAACTTCAGTGCATTTTAGTTTATCTTAGGTAGGAGATGAGTATTCAGCAAACGTGGTGGCTAAATGCCAGTCTTTCTCAATTCCTTCCAAAGCATACATGGAATAAAATTGCAGACCCATATAATGCTGTATTTGTTAGAGGTAGAAAAATAGAAGGGTGTCTGTACAACCATGTCTAATACTTTGGTCAAGCTGTATTCATTCTATATGCAATTATTTTTCTATGCATGAGTCAAAACAGAGGATTTTTTCCTTGCTATCAATAAAGGACAATGTGTTATTTATGCAGGTGCAAAGTGCTTTGTATGTGTACCCTGGCCTAGGTGAACGCAGACTTACTTGGAAACCATTTGAAAAATACCACTGATTTGTTTTGATTTTTGTGCCAGCAAGGATTGGTCACGGGGTCAACATATGGGACTGATTTAGGGCAAATGAGCACCCTCTACCACTGCTTGCTTTCTCTCTTCCAAACTAGCAGCAAAACATTTCAGCCATCAAAGCACCAGTTATTTTGGTAGAAGTTACATCCTGATCTGCAGTCTGTGAGTTATGCATTGATGATTTATCCAGACTAGCTGTTTCTCTGTTTCCCTGAAATCTTCCTCAGGTTGTTGTTTAGAAAGTAAGAAAATACATATAGCATACAAAAATGTGAGCATGCATTTTTCTGCTTGCATTTGTGCGTTTGTGCTGGTGGTGGGATGTTTAGTATTATGGATGATCTCACATTGCAAAATTCATCTCTGCTTATATATTTTGCTAATGCTCTGGAGTGTTCAGATCAGTGTTCTGGCAAGCTCAGTGGCTGGGATTAAAATGTTCTAAACTGTTAAAATGGATGTGACTTAAAAATACCTCCTCCCTTCTAGCAGTTTGTAAAATATTCCCCAAATGCTGGAGAAATGGCAGAAGCAGGAATGTAAATTTTCAGTGATTATATAACCCGTTGTTCACGAGAGCCACAGTAAGGTCCTCCCCCCAAATACCAAGCCCTTCAGCAGAAGTGCTGTCTGGAAGGAATCTGCCCATTCTGGAGATCTCATGCTGTTTTGTGCATGCATCAGAGGAAAAAAAAATTGACAGATTGCAGGTCATAACAAAATCTGTGGAAGAGTGTAGTAAATATTTAATTCAGGTAGTTCCCATAAAAAGCTAATAGTTATATAATAACATCTTTCCTGGAAAGCGATGATGAATAGCAATGAGAAACCCAAGGAGAAATGGAAGAGAAATCTGCTAGCATCTATTTGTGGAGTGAAACTTGGCCAAATTGTGGAAGAAGACTAGAGCAGCTGGACTTGGTTAGGGTTACAGGAGACAGGTCAGACATCTGTGTGTTGGGGTTTCCTTGTGTGTATGCAAACACACACACAAACATAAAGAAACATGCACATCACGTACATACTGTATGCATGCTGTTAGCAACAAAAAAAGTCTACTGGAGGAGTTAATAATCTAGACAACTAACATAGTTGCAGTACCTTACTTTCATTTTTTTTCAGGTTAGAAGAGGTGAATCCCACTCAAAGTTACTTTCTTTTTATCAGTATCTTTTTCTGATCAATTGTACTGGTGCTTATAATTTATAAATTGTGTTCTGTGCTTCCATAGGTGATATGTTTCTATATTTTCTATGTTTTTGAGTATAAGAAGACTCTTCTTTAAATGGCAGCCTTTAGAAACTTGTTTGTAGAGCAGAGTTGGATGCAAGGTTAGGCAAAGAATACCAGAATTTACAAGGAGCAGAATTCGCTAAGGAAGGCAGCAAACTGGCAACTTCACTGTGTCAGTGATTCTGCCACTACCTAAGCATGCAAAGAGGACAACGAGAGTCCAGGATTTTAATTTTGGGTTCTAAATGGAGGGTTTTGGATATCACTGCAGGCCTGGGCATTGGTACAGCCAATGATGCTGCTGCATAGAACAGCCTTGTCTTCCCTTTAGCAGTATGTCAGGGCAAGTATTCACACGAGGACATGTCCATGACCTCTTCGACATCATCTTTTTCCTATAATGTCATTCTCATCTCTTTCAGCTCCTGTTCGGTTCCTCAGCACACACAGTAGGGGATCTCTGTGAATTGCCTGGAGTGAATTGCCTGATCCAGCTCACAGGCCTCCCGCGAAGCCATGCACTTACAAGTAGGCTGTTTCCACAGCTTTACAGATGCTTAAGAAGAGATCTTCAAATCTCAGCGAAAAGTGAGAAACTGCATATTTTGTTGCTCAGCTTCCCCCACAGAAAAAGAACGTGTACATAAAAAAAAATAAGACATTGCTTAGTTTGCAAACTTTCACCATGAGATGGAGCAGCTATGGAAATGCACTTAAGTTATGTTTTCCCTCACAATGACTGAACACCCAGAGGACGGGAAATTCAGCACTGATGTGAAAACTTACAGCGCACAAATAACCTACTCAAAACTCTCCTTCCCTAAATCAGCTAATGTGAAGTTCTCCCAAATGTGCATGAGAGTAATCAGCTTCTTAATAACTTTATTTGAGCCATGGGACAAGGAGATGGATAATTATTATCCACCTCATTTCATTTATATGGTACCTGATAGCGTGCCCCATTCTATCCCCCACAATCACTGGGAATACTGTTGCGTAGCTTTTTCTCATATAGATCTTTGCTCATTAGTCCTTCTTTCTCTTTCATTTTCCTTTCCTTCCACCATCAACTCTAACCAATAAATCTCTCCTACTATTTCTTACTTTCTCTTTGAAGCTTTATCACTACCTGACTATTTTCATGTTAGTTTGCAGACACACTAGACATGTAGATGGAGGAAATGAAGATGGAAAGACATGGTGGCCATCCATGAAGGCAAGGTTTGGAAGCTTCCCTCCTGGTTACTGAATGAGACAGCAGCAAAGAAGTCTTTGCTCAGACAGGGCTGTGTCCAAGACCTCTTGGATATCATCTGTTTCCAGTAATGCCCTGCCAGATGATTTCTCACAGGAGGTTTTGTTTCCTGCTTGCAAAGGTGCTTGAAGCAGGACATTTTCTTCAAGCTAAAACAATGATCCCAATGAAACCTGTCTTGGAAAACAGTATAATAATTCCATTAAGAAAAAGGTGGTGGGCATCCTGAGGATGTATTTATTTCACAGTACTCGGGACTTGTACATTAATGGGTTGCTAAAGCTTAACTACCATCCAGGGCTGTTTTTTCCTCAATGGCCATCTGAGTTTCTACCATAATTAACTAGGATGTCAAGCTGTCAGAGAACAACCTAAATTTCCAAACACTTCTTCTTGCAAAAATACCTTGTGCAGACCAAAGAGGCCCAATAACTGAGACTTCCATTAAGATTAAAAACCAAACAAGGCACTCCCATTAAACAGTGATATAAAATAGTTGGGAGAGCAAGGCTTGTATGTTTGGCTGTGTCTGTACTCTGGAGCTGGGAGTGCATCCCAGATTGAAATTTGAAGCATCTGCATTAGACCATTGACGTGTCTATCCTCTCCTTCCTCTCTCCTGCCAAACTGACAATCAGACTGCTGCAAAGCCCAATCTTTATATGTGACCATTGATTACTTGTCAGGCAATTACAGAATGACAATTTAGTGGTATGTGGGGCACATAACCTCCTCTTCTAGGAACACAGCTCTAATTATAAAGCTATATTTTTTTGTCTTATTTACACAGGTATTTCAGTGAGAGTCATTCTTTTAACACTGGTAGAGTAGCTCCAAAGTAAAATGTGTAACTGAGAGCAGAATTTAGGATCAGGATTTAATGTACAGAAACAGCAACTCTGTAACTTATTTATGGATGTAATTCTCTAAGACCGCATTCATTCCTATATAACTCTATTCAGATCAATAGAATTACACTGGGGATTAATTCACTCCTTAAAGTTAACCACATTGAAAATAATTATAACATCCCATGACTACAATATTTTCATTTTCCAGGGGGAGAAATTTGCCAATATGTAATATGGTCTCACGTACCTGATTGCATATTACCTCCAGATCTGTGAGAGCCTGCAAGAATGGTAAAGCTGAAGAGGTCATGCTGTTTAGGTTGGAAAAGGGCCAGCTGCATCACTGTCTGAACATCTAGGCTGCCTTAAAAATGGATGCATAGAAAAGATGTCGAAATGGTGCAACATATGTTGATTACTAAATCTCAAAACTTCTTTGTTGTTGTTTCAGCAAAATCCTTTGTGTGAAGAATAGGGGGGCCCAGTCTTAAGAGGACCAGGGCAGCTGCAATTTCTCCTGACCTCATGAGGAGCTGGAAGTGCAGCGCTGTAAGCTAAAGGGTTTGTTCTGGTCACATTGGTTTGGTACATGCTCCAAGAAGTTTCTTTAGAACTGGTAGAATCATAGAAATATAAAATTTGTGTACGCTTGATCCTAACAGAGGTCTTTAAGACTACATGCTGAGTTCATTTTCTGAATTCATGTTCTTTTTATTATCTAAGATGATCAGTAATTCTCTGAATGACAGAAGTAGAAAGTACTGAGCTCCTGATGAAAGGATAGACCCGTACCCCTTTCTGTCCACCAGTCAGAACTTCACAAGTATTTTTCCTGAAATATAACAGGACAGACAAATACTTTAAACAAGTGGAAAAAGCTTCCAGTCCCTCAAATGATCTTACAATATTTTAGTTTATTTTGTCACAACACCTCATTTAATATTTTAGTTTGGTTTTCAACAACAAGTAGAAGTTCATGACTCCTTACTTCAAACTTCACTTTTGGAAACAGCTTTTCAGGTTTTTGAGTCAGAAATTTTGTTTTCCAGATTTTGATATCCTACTCTGCATCAATGTTAGCTTTAAAAAAATTTGGTCCTTGAAGCTGCTTTGTTTCAATTATTTGAGGGGAATATAAGATGGTTCAAAGAAAAGAATAAAAATATTTTCATGAATTTGCTTTTCCTTTCAAAAAAATATTTTTTAAATTAGTTTTTCAAGAAGTCAGGGGGACTATCCAGGGGATAACCAGTATTGGTAAGCAAAGCTTCTGCTGAAACAGGTGATTTTAACCTGAGCTTCAAATGATTATCGCTATTTTTAATGTCTAGTATGCAGTCTCCTGAATTTTTGTACAGGCTCTTGTGAAATGCTAAAACATCTTTTTTGTCTTTCTTATATACTGTTTATACGTTACAACTTTACCTCTGCTCTCCAGCCAGGTGCCACCACCAGTTTAAGAAAGGTTTGACTTTGTGGTACAAACATCTCTTGGAGCATGTAAGTCTAGATGTCATCGTATTGCAGCATTTTAGCACAGGGTGATAATATTCTGTTTTGACACAATGTCATCACGCTGCATCCCAGTAGGAAGATGTTTTGACACAAAGTGCTGACAAAACATCAAAATGTTAACAATTGCTCTTTAATATTCATGTGTTCCGTAATGCCTGGAGCATACTAACTGATAACAACAAGACAGAGGACCAGGAAAGATTGCTGTTAGATATATTTATTTATTTTTTGTACAAACAAGTTCCTACTGAATATTCCTACCCGGGTGAAGGTGAACACATGTCCTCCATAAGGACTACAAAACAGGATGATACCACCCTAGCAGCTTAAACTACAGAAAAGGAAAAAAATCACAAACCCACAAAACTCCTTCTTTCTAACTTTTTTTTTTTTTTTTTTTTTTTTACATTGCTCAAGGAAAAATAAACTAGTGGTAAGAAATAACAGCATGGAAACCCCATGATCTTTACATGAGAACCTGGAAGTAACATTTGGTAGAAACTATTATAACTGGCTTCATGTGAAAGAACAGGCTTGTATTAGAAGAGGATTGAGTCTTCTAAGAAACATCTCAAGATTTTAAGGTGTGAGACATAGTGATGGGAGGAAAGATTTTAAGCTGAACAGAGTCCACAAGGAGCCAGCCTGCTTGGGGTCCCAGTTAACTCATCTGCCCAGAAACCTACGGCTCAGCATCCCAGACATGCAAGCAGCCAAGCAGACAGGAAAACTGTGAGGGGTTTGCACCCTAGAGCTGGAAACAGTGACTCTACCAATTAAGTCACCTAAGGCAGAGGCCCTCACACGAGTTTCTCAATGTGTGTCATAGAAAGGATGGGTAAAACAGTGAAGGCAAATTTTACCAAATTCTGTTTGGTTTTGCTGAACACGGACACAGGTTCTGCCTGCTCCTTGTAAGAGCCTTGTGCAGAGCGCCAGGCAGCAGCTGGGGCAGAGCAGCCACAAATGGAGGCTGCCTACCAGCCAGGCTGAGAGCAGCAGCAGCCTGACACTGGGTTGAAGGCAGGATTTGTACAGTCAAATGTTCTTCCCACTGTCCAGCCTGTTCTCACATGGCGCCAGCACAGAAAGCTGCATGACAGCCACATAATTCATGACGTTTCACAATGTTTCTTTAATTTTCATCAATCAGCTAAAGTGCCTTGATTTTTTTTTTTTTTTTTTTTTTTAGCCACTGCAAACTGTTTAAGGCAATGTGAATAAAACAGAAAAAAACCCCTATTTTACTGTATAGAACAATTAACATATGATATGAAACTTATCTGGCATTTTTAAGATGAACCACCCTAGAACTATTGACAGTTTTGACAGTTTGAGACCTGTAGTTGTTTTCCAGTCTTGAGCTACCCTTCTTTTTACAACTTTATATTTGAGATTGAAGTGTTTGCCAGAAAGAAGGTGACATGCTGAGAAATGACAAATAACCTTGGAGAAATTATCAAACTACAGGTATGTATAAATACTACAGGTTAGAATAAACATAAACTTATCTCTTGTCATCTGCCATTATATTTAATAACATTATGCATGCAAAACAGTGCTACTCTATGAATAGAGCTATTGATTTCTTTGTATCTATCAAATGATTAAAAGTCACTTACTTGCAGAATCAGGTCCTTAATAAAACCTGTGTCTGGACAAGTTACTCTTTCTGCATGAATTTTCACTAGCTGCAGCAGTATAGACTTGCTATTGTTATAGCATTGAATTACTTGCACTAATGTTCATGAAACTTAATTTCATCTCTTTCTTTAAAAGATGAGAGCCAAGAAGAGACTCACATGTTCTCATGGTCTGAAACAAGTAATATTTTATTCTAAAGGATTATCGTTAATGTAAAAATTTGATCTTGAGCCCATTTCTCCAAGGATTAGTCTCTCCAAAGTTTCTGGCACATGTTTAAGTTACTTTTGAATGTAATGAATGACTGTCATGAAGAAGGGTCATAATCAGCAGCTTGTGCTGAACATATCCTGCATTGTTATAGGCTGAATCCTGTAGCAGTTCAGCACCTTCATTTCTTATTGACTTTACTAGGAGCCAAGGTGCTCAGAACAAAAACTGACTGGATGATGACAATTCCATTTTATGTAGTTTTCAATGCTTAGCATTTGTTTTGGTTTCATGTTAAACTGTCTATTGTTGCACTGAAACCTGAACTGTTCAACTAGGATCCTGAGTGCCATTTGTCAATTTACTTCCATATCTCCTTGACTCTTGTAAAAAACACGAAATTGGCTTTCTCAAATGAATGCAGTAAAATACAAGACAGTCTCTTTGTTTTTCCTGGAAGAAAAAGTAATGTTGCGGCCCAAAACTTCAAAGGAGAAAAATGAACCTGAAGGATTTTCTCCAAGTAACTCATAGTGTGAACTTTGTGTCTTCCTCAGCTCCAGGTCCCTGGGTGCCTGATAGTCTTTATGTCACTACTGCCCAATGCAAAGGCCCTTGGGCAGTGCTGACACAGCCAAGAACTATGACTGGTGTGTGTGTTCATTGGCCTTGGTTCTCCACCCCGGGCAGTGTGAGCAGGAGCATGCTCCACCATCGTTCCCACATGGGCAACAGGGGGGCTGGCACTCCATTTCGCTCCTCTGTGGAAGTACCTACACATCCTTAATACAATTTCAAATAGTGTCTAAAGGAAATTGGTACTTAAGAACTGATTTGGCTTCTATTAACATGTATATAAGCAGTAAACCCATGCTTTAGGGCTGGGATCCCTAGCAGACGGATATAATTACAGTGCACCATTAATTTGCAGAGCCATGTAGCAGAGTTGCAGGCTCTCCCTCTTTCTCCGCTTCTTCATGCTTCCTGATGCAGCCAAGCATCCAGGCCTGCCTGTGCGTGCCATACAACGTTATCTGCAGATGCCCAGCAAGTCTGACGCACATATCGCACATGTGTTGGCCATCTGTACAGTGCGTGTGCAGGAGGTTCAGCGAGATGCCGTGCTTCTGCCTGTGATTTCCTGGACAGAAGAATGGGAGGTGTATCCACAGGCATTCACACCACACTGATGGTGCGTGACCACACACTTGGCCAGGAGTGCCGGGGGCTGAGCCCAGCCCTCAGAGCTTGGCTGACTTCAGCTGTGGGTCTGCCTGTTCATTGTGGGGTTTTCTCCTTTCATTTCTAGTAATTCTGTCAGTGCTTGCATTGATCTCCACTTGACTTACCTTTCAGAGGCCCAGACAGACTGGGGAAGTGATTGCCCTCTGCAACTGCAACCATGTGAAAGTTCTCTGAGCAAATCCTCTCACTTACTCAATTATCCCTTCACTGAGGTGATTTGCAACACCATGGGCAGGGAGACCTGAACTCCCAGTGCACAACACTCATTTATCAGGTGAAATGAGGCAAAGAAAGCAAGGTCAGTGAGTGTCCATGCTGTTTACAAGCTGCAGAGCCCTCAAGCCTGTCATTACCCAGATTACTTAAAAACTCATTCCCTTCCCAGCATATGATCCACTTTATCAGCAGCTGCTCTCCACCCACCAGCAAGAGGAAGCTTGTTAGCCTTTGTCACCATGTCCAAGAGAGCAATGGGCATTACAGACAAAAGCCATACCAGAGAAGGTGGTAACCATCCTAGTGAAATAGGCTTTATTCAGTCTTAGAGTATTGGCTGAGGAGCTCCTCGTCCCCCTGATTTTTTTTGATGGAAATCAGTATTGGCAAGAATAGGCAGATGGAAAATTATTGCCTAAAGATTGTTTGGCTTTTTGGTCTTTGGACAAATAATGGCAATAAAACTACATTACTCAGCACGTTTCAGTGAACAGTTTTAGCCTGGTTTCTTGTGAAAGGGAACTTCTTATTGCCATATTGTCTACCTGTTGTCTTCTCATTCCTAATAATTCCTGTTTCTACCAAGATTCAGAGAAAAGTAGGAAACCTTAAAAGAAAGATTTAATTCCTGGAAGATTTGTGAAGATAGGTGTCCTTACAGAGAAGAAAAATCCTGTAAGTTTCCCAGTGAAAATTGACCTAGGTCTGTAGGACAGAAAACCTCATTACTTTCAATGTCATAACAATGAGTGGCCAGTGTTATAGTCAGTTTTAATGAACAAACTGGGTCTAGCTCAGTTTCAACAGGCAACATTTGTGTACCCTCTGAAGCCAGTAAGTTAACAAGCAAAAGTGTTCAACAGGAAAACTTGGCGAAGAATTTTTTACTATCTGAATATATATTTTTAAAGCCTAAATCCCATCTTTGACCGCTACTCTAATTAACTCTAACATTAATGTCATTTTCTCAGACAAATTTTCATGTCTACAGGAGATACTCATATCACCCCACCTAACAGAGAAAATGGTTCTGCAGTCATGGGCTGTCACTGTTCTCTTTCATGATCAAAGCAGAGCTCTGTTTGTAGGGCTTTGGAGGAAAATATTTCATGCTATCTATGTTAAAGAAGTCATGACGAGATACAGAAACGTATAGATACAAGCACATACATGCAAACACAGACAATCACACCAGTTTCAGATTGCAATATCCTCCCAGCTGTTCCTAACTCTGGTTTACAGCAGGATTTTACAGTCAGTCCATCCAGGAGCACTAGCATCACACCAAGTGCTTGCTGGTGCACACATAACGACTGTGCTGTTGGGGTTGTGGTTTCATATTTGCTGTTTGAACAATCACCAGTTCTGACTACAAGGGTGCATTTTGTCAGAAATGGTGCATTTTGTCTACTCCACCAGGGTAAATCAGGGAAGAACTCTAGTGCTGCTGAGAAGTTATTGCTGAGTTTGGGATTTAATGGAGACCTATAATGTTGTGTTGCAAGTCAATAGGAGTTTGGCTTGCTCTGTGCTACTAGCATTTCTATTATTGCCGAAAGGCAAGTTACCTGGTTCTTATGTCTAGTTCTTCGTTAAGAACAACTTTTGAAAAAAGCTCTGGGAGCCAATTTCCAATCCCTTGTCATGGAACAATGAAAACACTGTAAATTATCCTCCATTTCTCCAATTCATTGTATGCATTAAGTGTGTGAACACCACAGTTTAAAGTTTGTGTATTATTTGTGTAGCATTCCTGGGGCCAGATCTTGACTCTGTGCCACCAGCTGCATTATGGGTTGGCAAAGTGAAGGTCTAACCTCTGCTGATGGTCCCCAGAGCCATGGTGTTTTTGGCTACAGCTCTGGAGAGGCACATGTCTCCTCTGTAGTTTACACATATCTCTGCTGTCTTGTGAGGAAAGGAGCAGTATCACAACGTGTGAAGTTTTAATTTTGAATGCAGCTGCTTGTCAGAGGCAGTGTCAGATGACATAAAATTAAAGGCGAGCTGTAGGATGGTTGACTTCAGGATAGCACCCTGAGGCTGCTGAAATCAATGGGAATCTTACTTCTTCCTGGTGAGCACTTTCAGATCAGCTTTGCCTCTGTTAGAACGGTCGTGTGTAACCACAATGTAAGGAACAGGATAGGAAAGCAGTGAAAATCCATTCACTGCCTTGCTCCCTGACCCTGAGTCCCTCAACTTTTATCTGTGTCCCATCCTTTTTCTCTTCTGTTTAAAGGCAAGTACCCCACTGCTGGCATTATCTCCTACCACATGTGCACTCAGTGCACAGTGAAGTCCTGATCTCAGGAACCATTGAATGGCACAGGTAAAATGATCCAGAGCAAAACTTTCAATTTATTTCTGAAACCATATGTTTTGGTGATGATGAAAATATGTCAAAGGCTAGGGTTGCACATGGAGTCACACTGAATCCAAAGCAAATATTCAAAGACCAAGCATATTACTTCCTTTCCCTTGCTGCAGAGCCGTGGGATTCTCTTCTCTTCATACACAGTTTTTACAGGGATTTGATTGCAGCTGAACTTTTTTCTCTTTTGCTATAGACAGGATCTACTTCTCTTTTCACTAAAGAACAATTCCAAAGACTGTTACTAGGGATGAAACAAGGCACCAAACTAAAAAGAAACACAATTATCAGTTGCTTTTTGTGAGCTGGCAGGCTCTGAAAACAACATGTATTTTTTACAGATGAGGCAAATGCAAGAACTTGCTTTAAGAAGGGTTAGGATTTTGATAGAAATCTTAGAGTCCTAGAGCACTCTCCCTGTCAAGTACTAAATATCTTTGATAAATATGGAGTGCAATGTGGTACACAGATGACAGAGCAGGCGCTTAGAAAGTACAAAACAAAACAAAAATCCTAACTCTTGGACAGTGAGATTAAGCAGATAGGATGATACTACACAGAACTCTGAAGACACCACATGTGCGGACATGCACTAAATCACAGCCTTTTATAAAGCCATGCAGGCTGCCATTTCAGATCTATCATCAGCTCTGGTGAATGTGATGGACTATCTAGTGAGTGGGTGCAGTGCCACACCAACAGCTGGGTATGAAAATAAACAGGAAGGAGACTGAACAAGAGCTTCAGGATGGGCCCACTCAGGTTGCAGGTGAGACACAGGAACAGGGAAACTTCCATGTTGTTTCTGTGGTTTCTATCTCTTGCCATCAGCACGTGATTTGCATGCCTCCCTAGGGCTGGATTGCTACTAAAAAGTTATAAAACAGCTCTTGTGTGCAGAAGGTGGGATCTTTAAACTCTGACTTCTGTCAGAGCTTCAGGAAAAAAAGCTGAATGGATGGAGAGACAAAAGTGTGCATGAATGTCTTCTTGTTTCATCAGTGTGAAGCCCCTCTGGAGTCAGGAAAGGTCTGGGTGCTTCAGTCAGTCCAGCACGGTCTGCACTGAGCAGGTATGGAGGGCGCTTCTTCCTCAGGGAAGTTATTTTGCAGGCAAATCTCCCTGACAAGCAGCACATTCTGTGTGGTCACAGTGTGACCAAGAGATTTTCTTTTAGTGGGTAAAGTTTGTTCTAGTGGCTTTGGCTTCTCAAATTGAAAGCAACTTGCTTGAGCAGCAATCTGTTTATTTAATCATTTGCCACACAGTATGCATAGCTGTCAGATGACAAAAATACGCCTTACACTGTCAGCCAAAACTGACTTTTTTGCAAATAATTATTTTTTATCTTCCTTTGTCTTTAAGGAATTAAGTCCTCCTTGATATAAGACCTTCCTCTCTCAAGGTTCCTCAGATGAGATGCACTGCAGCTTTACAGTTGTTTGTGTTTGTCTATCATTTATATTATTTTTGTTTCAAGGCACCAGGTCAAACTCTGTCCTCACTTACTCTCGTGCAACCACAGAGACTTCAGTGTGGCTGCAATCGAGGATGGAATCTGACTCATTGTGTTTGTTTTTAATAGGAATACGCATGACTTAATGTTGCCTTCTCCTTTATTTTAATCTCCTGGGGCAGTCTGAAGAATCAGATGTTGAATCTCCAGAGATTTCTTCCTAGTGAAGTATTTTAAATATGTCAGGAAAAATGTTTTGTCAATTCCAGCTTGTTGATGCACCCCAGCCAGCTGTCTGGGCAGGCTCAACCACTACACACTGCCATACAAACTGGGAGGTTGGAGCTGGGCACAAGAAGGCAGGATGGTGGGGCCATGTCCTAGAGCAGACTGGATGGATTTTGTGTAATGTACTAGGTGATGTGCTTGGTCTTCTGAGGAAACAGGAGACTACACACTAGCTATCACACAGAACTTCATTTAACTGATAAAGTAGAGAGGAGTTTGAGTTAAGGTTTATCCCTGTGTTTTCACCATTCTTGACTATATTCTGCCCTGCCCTTTCTACCAAAATCATCAGACATGGTACACCTCCGAAGATGGAGAAGCTGGAGGCCCTTCCTTGCCAACCGCCAGATCTACTAATACTCACTGAAGGGTTCCATGCAGAAAAAAACGATTCTCCATCAACATGAGGACTTCAGAAATGGTAATTCATGAAGATCTGATATATATATAAACATTTTTGAAAATAAAAAGAATTATTGATTTTTTATGTAATTAATCAATAGAATTAAGGATAAACTGGCCTTTTTCTTTCCTTTACAAAACTGAACCAGATTCTACAAATCATCTGAAAATTGCCATTTATCTCTGATCCACCAAAAGATTTCCTAAAAAAGGTGGATTTTCATTTTTTAGATTATGCATATTAAAATACCAAAAGAAACATGGTAGTGATGGCCACCATTGTGGGCATGTTAAGAACATCCCTTTGGTTGGGGACTGCTTGGAAAGGCATGCATTTTGAAACCACCAGTTTTATGTTCACACATGGCTGTGTGGAAGAGGAGCATCTTGCTAGTGGTGCAACTAGAGGTCACTGGGGTGTTTAACAAATCAGAAGGAAAGTGTGTGTCAAACCAATAAAAACAATCATCTTCCAGAGGCACAAGTTCTTCCCTGAGAAAGCACGAATTTGTGAGCAGAAGTCTTGCATGTTAATGGGATTTTTAATATTAGAGGTTGTCTCATGAAATCATGGCATAACCGTTCCACTGAGGGTTATATTTTCATGGTACTTCAAGTGCTTAGTTCTGCATATTGCCCTTGCCTTGGATCATAGCCTTAAAGACCAAAACAATATTATAGGTGCCTTAGTGCAAAATGAACAGGGAAAACAACCAAAGCATAGGAGCAGACACAAAGCAATACACAAAGAGACAAACGATACAAAGCAGAACCAGATTTAGACATCAGAGGTCGACCCACAAAATATTGTAAGGGGTGAACATGTGAAAAAGAAAAATCTTCCAAGGAAATTAGTCACAAAATGGTTACTGAGAAAGCTGCAGGGCTCCCTCATATGGGCTTGTTTTGCAATATGTACCCCTTGCTTTCCTACATTTGGCTTTGGCACACATGGGACTCATGATAAGAAAGCAGTCATGAACCACTTGTTTGTAGGGATATGTTTACCTATGAAAATTTTAATTCAACTCTAATTTTAATGAAGGCTTGTTGTAGAAGTCAAGAAGGTTCATTATAACTGAAAACAGATGTAGCAAAAATAAAAAAGCAAAGCTTTGTTTCGACATTACTTTTCTGACTGTTATTTCACTTAACAAGAGATACACCAAAATGCCTTACAGAATTAGAATCTACAAGACCAACAGAAGATGGTGAGAATAGCAGAAAAAAAAAGGAGAGATACACCGAATGAGGGATGCAGTTAGGAAACATGTTTCTTCCAACTAACCAATCCCAATTGCTGCAATGTTCTATAGCCAGTAAAATAAACTTCAGTCCATATGATCAACATTTTGATGTTTACTCCTAAAATGCAAACCCTGCTTTGTAGATCATTAATGGAAAGAAGTTTTAAGAGCATCTGTTCTAGACCATTGGAGTAAATGTCATATTTTGCACTGACTTCTAAAACTTACAGTGCAATATTGATCTAATTAATTTCAGGGCTCAAAAGCCACAGCACCTCACCTTCTCACTGGGTAACTGTTGTGGATTCTTCACAGTTCTCAGGTGGTCCCTGCTGACTTATGCTCATGGTCATCACTGCTAGTGTGAACACTGGCAAGGACCTGGAAAGAAGAAATGCATTGTTTTCTCATAGAAAATAACAGTGGGCTTCAGTTAGGCCTATTAGTAAGTGTGATGTGATATTCAAAATTAAGCACCCGAAAGGATCCTTATTTCTGCAAGCGAAGAAGCTATATGGCTCATCCTTAATCTAAATGAGAGGCCTCTTCCATCTCTTTCCTTTCATGTCCATACCACGATTTTTATATGGCTCTAGACATTTCCAGTTTCTCCTAATCTAACCTAAGCTTGCTATGTTTTAGTCTCTGTTTTTAGTATGAGATTTATACAAGTTTCAGCCAAAACTCAGCTCCCAAAGTCCACGTCAAAGCTAGGCATGGACTGTCAGAAGGACTCTGAAAGCCAAGTCTCCTCTGGGTGCCCAGGTCTCAGAACACATCCCAGATGCGGACCCTGCCCCTGGTCATTTCTTGCTGGCTGGCCTTTATTCAGGAAAGCTACAGCCCTCCTGACTGAAACAAAACATCCTTGAGGAACTTATGAATAAGTCCATTTGCTTCCTGCCTCAAACATTTCTAAAACATTAACCTGAAGCATAAACGTTTCTGCCTTTCATTTCCTTGGGGATGACAGGAGAGAGAGACTGAGACTGATTGCAAAAGCTGTAGTGCTTGTCTGAAGTTTTTAGCCTGACTCTGGTCAGGCCCCAGGTGACCAGCTAATGAAAATAATTCAAACTTTACCAAAACAAGAGCCATTTATAATGTGGAAATTCTAGACAGACAGCTCCACAAAACCCTGGGAACAAACACAGAGATAAATCTTTGCAAGAAAAAACACCCCTACCTCACTACTCCCAAGGTCAATTCTAAAATAGCATTGTGGGACACAGTCCCCACATGTGGTAGAAAATTTGTTAGTATTAGGTCTTTTTTAAACGCATCTATACCTGTGCGCTTGTTTCCCTGTAGTAACTAAGTATGAGGAAACATTTGGCTTTGCTAATATTACAAAGGCTTTTGAAATCCATGCCTTTTAAATAGGTAGACTTTGGGATTATTCTTAAGAGCAGTTGCTATAACTGCAAATGAAAGAGGAAGAAATGAACCATGGAAAATGGGTATAAAAGCCCTGATTTCAAATAAACACAGCACAGCCATGAAACAAGACACAGAACATTATGAGGAACATGCATGAAGGAGGAAATCAGCTGGGGCTCTCCAGTAACAGAACTGGAAGCTTT
Source organism: Streptopelia decaocto (assembly GCF_964273445.1). Classification (NCBI taxonomy): domain Eukaryota; kingdom Metazoa; phylum Chordata; class Aves; order Columbiformes; family Columbidae; genus Streptopelia; species Streptopelia decaocto. Next base: position 65,412,417 of record NC_138656.1, read on the forward strand.
CAGATGTCAAAAACCTCCCAGAAACAGGAAAAAGGATGGCTTGCATGCTGTGGCACATAGGCTGTGCAAGCCTGGAGCAAGCCAGCACCAATGAAGCACAGCTGGAGGTGACCAGTAAAAGGCAGCCACAGCATCCTGGGGAAAGTGTGTGTCAGGTGTCCTGACCTTGATGGTAAGTATCCTCCTCCTGCACTCCAAGCCGTGCAGCCCAGCCCTGTCCTACCCAAAGGGCTGCGCATCCCATGCCCTGTCCCCCTGCCACGTGCCAGGGGGAGCTTCCCACTGGCAGAGCCAGGCCATAGGGTGAGCTTGGGGTAGGCAGGGACTTCCTAGCCAAAAAGCCTACAGTTGTGATCAAAGTGCTCATTAACTCTCTAAAGCTCAGGACCATCCCCAGGGCATGCTTGAAGACCAAGCGATGGGGAACAATTGGAATCAGTTTCCAAGTTGTTCTGAGACCATCTCAGATACTGCACAAAATGGTATAAAGACTCTTCTTCCCAGTTAAGTCTACTTAAAAGCCTTTATAATTTAGGGATTTCAACTACATTAGAACAAAGTGCTTATAATGTGAATTTTGTAAATAAAAAGTCTTTAGAGGTACACACTATGTAGCTATTTATTCTTTCTTTACATTAGTGTAATGCATATTAAAAAACTATGTTCATCATACCATTTTATAATACTTTATTTTATAATAGCTAACTTCTGTGCATTTGCCAAGAAGTCTGCCAAGACCCAAATTGCATTTCTCCTTCCTGTGGAAATACAGTAATTGGAAAATTGGCATTTTAGCAATTATTGTCTTCTGAGGCTTCTTACATATGTCCTAATAAAAAAGGTCATAAAAATTATTAAATGAGTTACATTAAATCATATCCTGATCCCACATACTGAACTCAATAGTTTTATCTCAATGTTTAGTCCCACTGAAAAATAGTGTTTCCCATGCTTGCTACTTTGTAGGGTTAGAGTTGAGTAAAAGGCCTCTCTTACTATGTGTCTGTTCTCTGACGGAACAACATATGCACAGGACACTGTATTAAGGTTATGGAGATAAGTATTTTAAAGGTATTCATTATTTCCACAATTATGGAAAGAGAGTATTATATAGAGTCTCAAAATATCTTCATATTAAAGAAAAACCTCAGGATACAGTTGCTTCCTTCAAGTTCTCACTGCAAGAAGAAAATTGTTTCTGAAAGTGACAGAGAATTCTCAGTTTGGTTAAAATTCCTAAATGGCGATTTCTACATCATATTACGTGGTGATGCATAAAAGTAACACAATGTGTTACTGCCAACATCATCGCTTGAAAATAGTTTTCAAAACATCTATGAAATCACTGATGGAGGTCAGATCTATGCTTTTGTTTCCAGGTGTCAAACATTATTTTGATGGGTTTCATTTCAGTATGTTATTGAAACTGTCATGAATTAGCAAAATGAAATGAAAATAGAAGTAAAACTCCTGAGAGTGTCTAAATGTAATTTTGCTGCTTTCTGGCTTCCCTGAGGTCAGCTGTCAAGAAGACATCACAAGTATAGGAATTGAGGAAAAACACTCAAAGACTTTTGGTGTCTGTGCTTGAGGGAAGAAATCTGTTAAACTAAAAGAATTGCTAAACTGGCCAAAAGATTTTGGAGGAAATTCTGTCAATCTGTCACTTTTTTAGTAGAAGCGGTCTCATTTCTAAATTGCAAGGTAACACATTATAGTTGTGCGCTGTAGTTAGTACCAATCATCTTGGGCCATATCATTTTTGTGATAAAAACTCATATGAAATATAAAAACCCACAAAATTATCCACAAAGATCTATAGTTGAACATGTACTACTAGGCCTCAAATCAGAAAATGATTGGAGAACCAGCATCATACGTTGTAACATTTACTACCAGTGTCTACTAACTGGCCTTCAGGTTTTGGGTGTAAACTCCCATGACCCCAGCTTTAAAACTCCCAAACTGATATCATTGCCAGGCATTTCCTGCAGGCAAGATATTGACGCCGCAGTGATGATGGGTAGGTTACATCCTTCCTTTTCCCTCTGGGAAACACTGAGGTTAGTATGCTGATGATCGTCAACTCAGGACAAATCTGGGAAGCTGGTGGGAAGTGTTGCCTCTCCAAAGGAAGCCCTTACCCTGGGTGACCATGACCCCTCCTGCATTGCTACAGCTGCAGTAGCACCCATGGGTGACCACACAGCTCCCCTGAAAAAACGTGTAGGTAATCTTCATGGTCTAAATGGGGTCAAGCAAAAGGAAACACTGTTTTACTTCTGGTCTACAAGCACTTCAGTCTTATCCAAAACACAACTCCAGGGAAGCTCGGGAGAGGTGAGTAGCTTCAGCTCCTCCTCAGTCAGCCCTGACAGTGACTTCAGATGCCTCCATGGTATCCCATTATAAGCTTATCAGGTCCTTTTGATTACTATATTGTCAGCTTTGCAATGATGGGCTGAAGTTATCTGAAAACATTATGTTGCCTTTATCTTATTTTCTGAACAACTGTGCTACAGAATTAAATCAACAGAGGCTAGAGTAAGTCTTCCAGTAATTCAGCAATCTGATAACTAGCTCAACAAAGAATCAACATTCCCTGCAAGAGTGTCTCCATGCCCTGGAGACTCAATAGCCTGGTATTTAAGTTACAAGATGATCACACAGTACAAGGAAAAACTTGTGTCTATTTATCTACTCTATTTATATATTTTTTCTAACAAATCTCTTGAGAAAGAAATATTTGCAGGGAAATTTTTATGGACAAGCTTAAGGATAACAATTATTTTTCAAATGACTTGTGAACAATTTTCAGAAAACTAGCCTTTTCACAGACGAGTTGTTGAAATAAGAAGGGGCCCAGATAGGAACTTCATAAAGTATTCCATTCATCAAGACTGAGTCACTCAGTTACAGTCTGAAGTGAAAATTAAGGTACAGAAAGATAGATTCAAATAACATTTAACATTTGGCTTCATTTCAGAGGAACAAGCATACTGCAGTTGAGTCAAGCTGAAAGTTTTCGCTGTTCCCATGCGCTGTAGGTTTTGAAGAATGAGTGCCTTGGCATTTTGTATAGGTCAAGCTAAGTGGTATCATAGGTTAAGTTCTGGCATTCAATCTTAATGCCCTCATGTTTGTACTTTACAGCCAGGTTTTGAACATCACTTGAAAAATTGTCTACATCCGAACAAAGAGTGAACACTGCACAGGCCCCCTCCTAGAGTTTTCCCCTCTCTCTCCTCTGCTTTCCTGAGTCAGAGAAACGCCATTTCAAAGGAGCAAGAAAACTATTAAGCACTCTCTGCACTTGGAAGGCAGGCTGACTTTTTAAATTGTTTGGGTTGAAATGTGGCATGTCAGGAAATAGAATATTTTGATTAGAATATTAATTACTGATATAGGAGTTAGTGTGGTACATGCAGACTGACTGGGAAGTAGGGTCCTTACTGTTCCTTATAAAATCTCTTCTAAGTTTTTAATTTAGTTTAACTGTAACAGCAAAGGCTCATCAGTCTTATTAACTCTTTGTGTCTCAGAGTTTGCATTAATCACCTCCTAGGAAAGCAATTACTTTCAGTCGCGTGGGTTGTGTGTCTCAGCTTTCCTTCCTCAGTGTGCTCTAGTAGTCTCCAGCATTGTTTATGTTTGCTACAGCATAATCGCTTCACAGATCTCCAATAGTGATATTGTTCAGACCCAGATGATCCAAAGTCATCAGTTAGGAATTTAAATAAAATGCCTCGGTTTTGAAATTTACTGCAGGCTTTAATTGAACAAGACCAAGAACTCTACAAGAGAAAGTTAAGCAGAAAGCATAAACTGAACTGAGTTAGATTTTCTGAGTAACACTACATGTAGTGGGTGTGCTCAAAAACTTCCTTCTGGCTTTACAGACTTCAAAGAATTTCAAGAAATCCCCTATTCTTAAAAGGAGCAATTCTGCTACTCGCCAATATTCCCTCCCAGCACCACAAAGAATGGTTTATGTACCCTTGCTACTTGAGCAAAGAAAAGACTTCCTTAGTTGAGCCACACGCTACAAGACCTGGTGTTAGCATGATTAATCCCCCAGTTGCTTTTCAGCTGGGAGAGAGAATCTGCCCTAATCAGTGCTGTCAGCAGATGTATCTCACATGTATTGCAGAGCACAAGGCTGCATCCTGCTTGTGTCACTTGTATAAAACAAACCGGACCTCTGGTGGGAACAAGGGCCTATGAGCACACATACTCTACCAGTACTGTTCCACTCTTGGGAGGGCTGACCAACTAGTTTTGGTTGTTCAATGGCAGTTAGAGAGGGGGAGAAATAATTTTTGGTCAAACCAAAAGTGGAACTTTTTGATGTGTCCAGTAAAACAAATTTAATTTCTAAACAAACCAATGACATTTGAATCAGATTTCAGACACTCTTAAGGAAAAGGAAAGGGAACATGGAAACAAGAGACTAGAAGATCTGAGCACTGTTCATTAATAGAAAAGAGTGATTCCCTAATAATCTAAGGCCTCTTGGTTAGAGCACTCATCTGCAGTACTGGAAATACACGTTTTCCCTGCCACCTGCCCAGGAGCAGGGGTGAAACCCTCTGGCATGAACATCCTCACCACCAGGCTTTAAGGCCCCTGTCACTTTATAACTATGGCCAAAGAACACTTTTTCTCCATTTGGAAGAGTTTAAATATACGGAAGCTAAAGCCACTCTATTTTTGAAAAATCACTACCACAGATAGGCTCACTGTGTTCTGAGTTCACCCATTTTCTAAATTTGCCTTTGTTTTTCAGACCATCCTTGGGCAAACAAGCCATTAATACCATATTTAAAATCTTTCTTCATAGAATCATAGAATGTTTTGGGTTGGAAGGGACCTTAAAGATCACCTAGTTCAGGGACACCTTCCACTAGACCAGGTTGCTCAAAGCCCCATCCAACCTGCCCTTGAACACTTCCAGAGATGGGGCATCCACAACTTCTCTGAACAGCCTGCTCAAGTGCCTCACCACACTTACGGTGAAAAATTTGCTCCTTATATCTAATCTAAATCTACCGTCTTTCAGTTTAAAGCCATTACCCCTTGTCCTGTCACTACATGCTCTTGTAAAAAGTCCATCTCCAGCTTCTATGTAAGTCCCCTTCAGGTACTGGAAGGCTGCCATAAGGTCTCCCTGGAGCTTTCTCTTGTCCAGGCTGAAGAACCCCAGTTCTCTCAGCCTGTCTTCATTGGAGAGGTGCTTCAGCCCTCTGATCATCTTTGTGACCCTCCTCTGGACTTGGTCCAACAGATCACAGAATCACAGAACGTTAGAGATTGGAAGGGACCTCAAGAAATCATCTAGTCTAATCCCCCTGCCAGAGCAGGAGCACCTAGATGAGTCTACACAGGAATGTGTCCAGGTGGGTTTTGAATGTCTCCAGAGAAGGAGACTCCACACCCCGCCTAGGGAGCCTGTTCCAGTGTTCTGTCACCCTCAATGCGAAGAAGTTTCTTCTCAAATTTAAGAGAAACCTCTTGTGTTCCAGTTTGAACCCATTACCCCTTGGTTGTCACTGAGAAGAGCCTGGCTCCATCTTTGTGACACGCACCCTTTATATATTTATAAACACTAATGAGGTCACCCCTCAGTCTCCTCCAAGGTAGAGACGCAGCTCCCTCAGCCTTTCCTCATAAGGAGGTGCTCCATTCCCTTAATCATCTTTGTTGCCCTGCGCTGGACTCTTAGACTCTTTCCAGCAGTTCCCTGTCCTTCTTGAACTGAGGGGCCCAGAACTGGACACAATATTCCAGATGTGGTCTAACCATGTGATCCATGTCCTTTTTATGGTGGGGGTCCCAAAGCTGTATTAGTACTCCAGGTGGGGTATCAGAAGAGTGGAGTAGACGGGGAGAATCACCTCCCTCAAGTTACTAGGGAGTTACTAACATGCTTCTTTTGATGCAGCCCAGAATATGGCTGGCTTTCTGGGTGGCAAGCGTACATTACTGGGTCATGTTGAGCTTCTCATCAACCAAAATGCCCAAATATTTCTCCTCTGGGCAGCTCTTAATCCATTCTATGCCCAACCTGTATTTGTGCTTGCAATTTCCCTGACCCATGTACAGGACCTTGCACTTGGCCTTGTTGAACTTCATGAGGTTTGCACAGGCCCATCTCTCAAGCCTGTCAAGACCCTTCTGGATGGCATCCCCTCCATCTAGCATGTTGACTGCATCGCTCAGCTTGGTGTCACTGGCAAACATGCTGTGGGTGCACTGGATCCCACTGTCCATGTTGTTGGCAAAGATGTTGAGCAGCATCAGTTTCAATACTGACTCCTGAGGAATGCCACTCGTAACTGGTCTCCACTTGAACATCGAGCCTTTGACAGCAACTCTTTCAGTGTGACCACGGAGCCAATTCCTTATCCACTGAGTCGTGCATCTGTCAAATCCATGCATCTCCAATTTAGAGGCAAGGATGTCATGCTGGACAGTGTCAAATGCTTTGCACCTGTCCAGGTAGGTGACATCAGTTGCTCTTTCCTTATACACCAAAGCTCTAATCCCATTATAGAATGCCACCAAATTTATCAGGCATGAATTGCCCTGAATGAAACCATGCTGGTTGTCACCAGTCACATCCATATTTTCCATGTGCCTCAACACAGTTCCCAGGAGGATCTCCTCCTTGATCCTCAGTGTCTATAAAGGACAGCATGCCTTGTTTACACACACAGGAGAGCATAAAAGAACTGTAACAATGCACAGGAAAAGCAGGAGGTCATAAAAATATAGGAGGGGACATGGCAGGGGGTGGACATAAGTACATTGTTTTTTCACCAGAGGTGCAAGGTGAACTAACTGAGTGGAATCGTTGAGATGTGATAGGACTTATGCTAGGGCTCAGGTTTTCAGAAGAGCATCTGTATACTCTCACATCTAATACTCAGTTGCACATAAGATGGTAATGCACAATGCCATTCCACACACAGTCCTGGAGAAGACTAGTTCAGGTCAAACATGCCACTGAGAACATTTTTAAATGAGTCTAAATATTTCTATGTAGGTTTTATACCTTATTGATCATGGTTTCTTGAATATTTTTGTAGCAGGTTTTGCAATGTTGACAGTGGCTCTTTGAGTGTTTTTATATCTCTTTGGAATGTATTTGATGGGAAATACTCAAACATATAGAGACGTCTTTTAAATGTAACCCACTCCTTGAGAGAGGAAGATGTGGCCTGCATTGAGGTTAATGAACTGGCTGGCAGAGAAATCCATAAGACCAAATTTTAACCCATTTATTTTTTACTGAAGATTATGTCCCTGAAGGCTGACTATGGAGAAATTCCCACCTCTCCCATTAAAATGTTCCCACTTACTGCTTTTCAACAGAAAGAATGCCAGAAAGGCCTTTCAGGCTAGAGAGTCCTGTCATGTTATTCCAACCATACCAACTAAAAATGTCTCCTTGAACTATTGCAGCTAGAAATATTGCCACATTATTTGTTGTTGAGCTTCTTCCAATAGAAACACCACAAAAATGTCTTTTCTTTGGGGTATTTAGACTATGAAATTCTTACAAATTGTATATATCAACATAGCTCAAATTGGCACCAAGTATTTTGCTTTTTTAACATTACCAGTGTTTTGTGGCACGTCGTCCCTTTCCATTTTGAGAATACATTGTCAGACTAGAGTTCCTGCTGGGAAGAAACTGTTGCCAGAATTTGTAGTTGGTAGAAGATTAAGAAAATATAAATTATCAAAAAGTGCATAAAACATTACCTTTGCTTTAAAAGTAAGTCAAAATCCTTTCTTTCCTAGAGAATGAGGTTGTCTGGTGTATTTAAGCAGGATAGACAGTCAGATGGATATCTTTCAGGATGCTTTATTTGTACACATAGTTATATAGGTCTTGCAAATTCTGTTACTAGAGTGTGCACTGGTAGGAAAATCACTTCCACTTTTAATAGCTTCATTTAGGATGTCTTCTAATTCAGAGTCATTTGTTTATGTGAATGAACAGATGTGTCCTTCCTGTCTCCTTTCCAGTTTAATGTTTTGAAATAGTCAAAGGTTTACTTGAAATGTCAAATCAGAGAATGAAAATCTCTGAAAATCTCTGCTTCATTGATGACACCACTGTTGGAGAGCAATTGAATCGAAAGGGAGGTGTCCTCTCTACATACATCATCACTTTCCAAAGGTTCTGTGAAAAAACCTTGGAGGGTCCAAAATTGGAGGGTAGCTAGCTAAGGTGAGAAAGTTGACAAACAAATATATAGAGAGTCACCCTATGAGAATTCAAGCCCACAGTAATTTCCCTGGGCAAGATGCGTATCAAGGTTTTGTCACATTGTGTGTAACTCTGTGCACTCTCTGAGGCTCACTAGGAGGTAAGGGTTTCCAAAAGTTGATTGGAGGAGCAATATTGATCATTTGTGGTGAAGATGGATGCAGGATTCCCTCCAGTTTGGGAAAGTTTGGGTTCAGTCAGGAAGCATCTGACTTACACTGCTTGCCATAAGGGATCAAACTGGGCCAGCAGCCTGAAGTGCCTCCCCACCTTCCCAGCATTGTGTTCAAATCTAAATCCTGAATCAATGTCATGGCTTGAAGCCTCCTCCAGATAGCAAATAATAACTATCCTTGCTTTGACTTCCAGGGTTGAAAGAACCGACCTATAAAGATAAGGAAACAATGCCTATACTTTATTAAATACATTTCCATTTTGTGTTTAACACTATAAAAGCTTATCTGAGCACTAGCATTGTCTTTGTTTTCTTTTCAGTTCCCTTGAGTTGTTCAGTCAGATAACAGTTCTGTAGCATCTGAGGGCAGCAGCCCAGGAAGGCTGAGGCTTATGAAGGAACTGTCAGACTTGATAACTACACTACAGATTTTCAGTGAATGGTGTTTCAACAGACTTCAGAAGCACATGGAGGGCTGCTACCAAAGAGTCTCAGTGTCTGAAGACAGTTCCCGGGCTGAGCACCAGGACAGGCTCTGGGTTGGTACTGAGAAATACCGACATCAGGCTGAGCCCCTCTCTCCTCTGACTGATGCTGATTTTATAGTGGTGTGGCCACACTGAGTAGTGAGCACATCGTCATGACATAGAGGACATCAGAAATGGGTCCACAGGGTAAAGACAGCAAGCAACATCTAGGTTGGGCTCTTTGTGCTGGCCTAAAATGTTGTGGGTGGTGTTTTTTTTGTTTTTTTTTTTTTTGTTTTACAAAACTATTTGGCACTCCCCTGAGCTGTTGAGTAACTGGGTTAGAATTTTTTGTTTGTTTGCTTTAAACAAAATGGGATTGTCATTGTGCAATAGCATTGTTCTGGGATGCAGACAGCTTTTGCAGGCTGTCTGCAGCTTTGTATTTATAAAGTATCTGTGTTTTTAAAACAAAGGTCAGTGATCATGCTATCAGGTCATTCCTGTATCTGTGTCACTGCGGGATCAGAGCCTGCTGATAATTGGGCCACCAACTCCCCCATGCTCCCACAGGCAGCTTTGGTGCAGCCATCTGCAGGGCTACAGGGTAACTGCAGGCAAGCCCGTGTCCTCCCACCCTGTCCCAGCCACCCTGCAGATCAAGGTTTTCTTTCCCAGGTGTTCCCTGTCCAGACAGGCAGCACAGCTTGATTTAGTGCCACTAGTAATCAGCACCTTGAGATGAATTAAAAGCAGGACTGTAAATCTTGACATGCTCTTTCATCCATGACTTTTTGGTTCTTAACATCAAAATAGATTGACATTCCTCTACCACATGGCAGGCTTGGGTCTTGTTTTACTGAGAAACTGAAGACTGCAGCCACAGTGCTTGTGCTGTAACGATATAGTGTGTGGGAAGAGGCTGAGTGACGTGTTGAATAGAGTACTGGCTTTGTTCCTCTGGGATCCAGGTTTTCAGCTGAATCTTGAGTCCTGTGTTAAATGAGTAGTCTCTGCTCCACTCCTGAGGGAAGGGCAGTCTGCATTAGAACACCGCGGTGCATAATTCAGCAGACTTGGTAGCTAAAAGCCAGGAACCAGATTCTCAGAGAAATTTAAATGTCTTCCCCCTGGACAAAGTATCTCTTCTGCTCCTCTGGGCTCAGATCAGAAGCTGCCTGATGGGCATCTTGCCCATGGTTAAGCCAAGGACACTAGTGCCAGAGCTAGCCTCAACCACAAAATGTGGAGACAAGTCTCTGGCTGGTGCTGTCTTGTAGCAGTAATCTAATTCTCCAGCTTGAACCTGCTAACACTCCTTCCAGACAGCACTAATACTAATCACAAATGAAATGTGGAACACTTTGGTCCAGAAAACCCTTTATAATGCCCACGTTAAAAGCTGTTGGACATGCAAGCCCTGTACTCTTGAGTTCAGTTCAAAAACTCCCAAACAGATACAATGCCTTGTGAATTTCAAACAGATCTTGTTTTTATGAAAGGAAATTATCGCACAACTGGTAACAGAATCTGGTGTTGATTTGTTTATTCATTTTAATCAGACAGAATTCTAGGGAAAAGACTCTGGAGCCACATGTCTGCCCAGGACCCTGACACTAACATGAGCTTTATGATGACACTACAAATGACCAAGGGACCTAGATGAAAAAAGAGAGAAGTCTCAAGACTGAATGCTGAACTCAAGCTCCTGGGAGGAGCAACCATCTTCAGCATAGTGTGCTGGCTGGATTCTATCTCAGCCCAGAATACCAACCCTTTGGATACAATCACAATGTATGGTATGGAAATCATGGAACAGAATAATAAGCACAAGGGGAAATGATAAGACAAAATCTTACATTAAAAGGTGAGATGAATAGTAAAAAGGCTTTTTGGATCCTATGAGCCATATCCCATGTTAACTCACTGGTGCTGGTGTTAACTCACTGGTGCATATCAGAAACATGGGACAATTTTCACTATTTTAAAAACCGCTAAGGAATGGTCCATAAGTTGATCTTGTTACTTAACTATGAAGTATTCCACCAATGTCAATAGTGTTACTCAGCCTTCATGAATCTAGCCCAATGTTGTATGAATGTTGACATTTCAGCTCATTATTCTTCACAGTAAGCCAGATCCCACAACATGCAGTGTCTATTGACCAGTGGGAAACCAGCTGTAGCATTTGCTCTTCTGGGAAAAGGCTGTAAGAAACAAAAGGCACACAGTTCAAGGGCTGTAGTAGGAATGCAGAGGTTCATGTGTGTGCTACAGTGCAGTGCTATGAAGAGATCTGGAAATAGGGTGGACAAAGAGTATCAAGACTATATAACCCATGGGTAGCAATAGTGTTCTGACATGGGAACGCAGCTTCCAGGCCCAAGTCAGTATCTCTGTGCTGCCCTATATAGATATGGCAGTTTGTCTGGAATCCTTATACAACGCTGGGCTGCCTCATATAGACATGCTCAAGAAGGCCCTATTTCTGTGAGGGGCAGATAAATATAAGGAGTACTTTCATTGAAACAGCTGTAAGTCTGGGTGACTTGTTAAGAGCTGCATGGAGCCAAATGTGTACAAAACTGTATAAAATTCTATGGTGTACCAGAAGGCAACAGTCTTCTTTTTCCTTACAATCAGTGAGACATTAGTCCATCTTTCACACAGCATTTATGGCACCATTATATCCATTCTTCTTCTTCTTCAGCTTCTCCTTTCCCATCTTTCCCTGATGACCTGCCCTAAAGCTCCACTGCAGTCCTCCAGGTCTCACCACTCAGCAACACCAGCACCCCAGTCACCTGAAATGACTATGTTCAAAGCTGTAATTCACTATTATTCTTCATTGTGTATATTAGAGACAACCATCCCAATTAATAACGCTTTAGATTAAAAGTTATCTGGGCTTTCAGCCACTTAAAAGTTGTCAAGCATTGTACTTACAGTCATAAGTAAATACTAAGTAAGAACAAGCTGGAGTGTGAACAGTTGCTTTTTTTCTCCAGAACACTCATTCATTATTAATCTCTCAGCTAAAAGTGTGATGACTGGAGTGTTACTTCAGAGAGACTGATAAGAATGCCATGTCTCAGGGTATGGAGGTCAGTATCTTGGAACTATTTGTTTTAGATAAGCAATTAGGCCAACATTATGAAGCTTGTTGGTGGAGGGGGTGGGGGGGGGGAGAAAAAAAAAAAAAAAGAAAAAAAAAAAAGAAGGAAAAAAGGGCATCTAATTCAGATCCTTACTTAGGCACCTCAGTGGATTAGCAGGAACATCAATGCTAATTTAGTTGTAGGTTCATATGTGTACGTGACCAGGTTTAGAAATGTTTGACTTAATTTTCCATAAGAGAAACCAAACTGAAAATTGCCTAGTACCAAATATATAGGAAAGAAGAAAAACTGTTTTGAAAATAGGGTGATGTAGCAGAGCAAATGTGAGTAGTTATCAGCTACTGCTGAGGAAGGTGCACACCTGCAGCATCCTGGAAGACATATCACCAGAGCTTGAACAAAAGGCCAGAGAGTCCTGTGTTTAAGATAGTAATTACAGAGAAAACTGGATGGGCAGCATGTTGTGGTCCTAATTGCATCTAAATACAAAGCTGAATGTTTTAAAGCTGGTCTTTAAATCAAAGCATATTCCCCTTTCATTACTGGACCTTCAAGACAGAGTGAATTCATAGCAAATTCTAAGGCTTTAAAGTCCTTTCCCATATATTAAATCATCAAAGACTCTTCTGCATGTATTTTGTACTGGCTTATGGCAAATCGGAGGAAACCTGACCATTTTCACACTATTTATTTAGTGTTTCCATAGCAAAAGAAAGCATCTTGGGTAGGAACCAACCTACTTACTGATTGCTAAATCGACACTACCTGTGTTTGTCTGAGCAGTGAAGAATACAAATCCACATTATCTCAGGACTGAGATTCCTTTTAAGACTCAATTCACCACTGGCAGGCAGAACCAGGGACAAGCTCTATCCCTGCACTTAGGAATTTAAAGCCAAACTGCCAGAATATCCAGACCTTACAAAAAAAATAATTCCTTAAATAACTACCACACTCCCCCAAAGTAAAACACCTCTGAATTTCACCTTGCATTTCTACAGATCTCCTAGGATAGGAAAAGAGGTAGGAATTCCACAGCAAACAGTCTCTTCATGAAGATGGACCACCATGAAGGTGACTCACTCTGATGTCCACATGGCAGATGTTGCAGCTGCTGTGGTACCAACATTTTACCTGAAGCAGGGGGACTCAAGGCACTCTCTCTCAAGTATGAAAGGACAAAGCAAGCATCCTTCTGATTCCCGTGGGCAGGCATGGCAGAGGACAAAGCCCTCATATCATATGCTGAAAAGTGGGGTTCTCCTCATTCTGTGTACAATGCTTTCATTATATATGCACTACACTGCCAAGCTGCCCTTATCTTACTATTTGTCTGGCACTACATGTCATCTAGAAAAACAGGTGGATGGTCTTTAACTGAATGGAAAAAGCTACTAGCAGAAAAAAGTACAAACCCTTCAAAGAAAACACAAAGCAGCTGCCAAACAAGGGAAAGACAAAACTTTCACAAGTGATAAAGGTTTTCTAACAGTTGCAGCTTTATATAAACTTCAAGTATAGCTTGGAGTGTAGTGCTCACAGTAGAAGCTTCCAGGATGCTTACAGCTTACTGAGTTGTGCCTGGCTTATTGTATAAGATTTTGCAGCTGCAAGTTGCTTTCCTCCTGCCTCAACATAAGTGAAGGACAATTATTTCTACTAACAGTAGCCTGGATAGGAAAAGAGAAATCCATTTGGTTTCTGAAGCAAAACCAGAGTAACTAATAGTAGACACTCCAGCCAAAGGAGGAAATTTTTTACTGCCTTCCACATCCTTAATAATGGTGGTCCAGTCTTCACAAGACCCTGATTCAGCCACAATCAGTAAAGGAACAACAGAAAAATGGCATGTATTATTATTAAAAATGCCACAGTCCATGTCTTCAGGGTTCAAATTGCAGGAAGATGACATTGCAAGCACCTGCTGCAAATTGTGCTGCTCTCCTAATTACTGAACTAAAATGGAGCATGGAGGAATCCAAAGATATTGACTGCAAGTCACTAATAGCAGCCAGGACTTTTTTCTTTAGCTCTGTATCTAGCCGAATACATCCTTTAGCACTAGAGAGAAAAAGATCTATTGTACAAGAAATTTCCAGATTGTCTGGGAGTTAAAATGAATGGGACATTTTGTGATAGTTGAAAAATGAGAGAGGTAAAGGATACCCTTTGGATTTAACCAATTCCCTCCCAGATTAAGGCACAGGTAGAGAATCTAAGATGTTCTACATTTGCATGAGGTGGATAAGCCCTAACATGGGCCTGCACCATCTTCCTGAATCTCCCAGCCACCAGCCCACAGGGCCAGTTTCTCTTTATTTGTCATGCTAAAAGGGTTTTTCCCTGACTGTGCAACTGTCCATAGGCTGAGTTCTGCAGTCAAAGCTTTTGACGAAGATATTATGATTTGTGGAGAGCCAACAGCAGAGATCTCCAGGAGGTATCAGAAGGAAGTGTGACAGGATAGATGCATCCATGAATTTTTTCCTTATCTTTTTACCAGCTCTGTGCTTAGGATACAATGGGCCCCTATTGCACTCAATGGTAAAACTTGCACTACTTTTAGTCACTTGAACGGAGACAGTCTTTGTATTCACAGCTGAAGAAAAGAGACTGTACGCAGCTGCTCAGCAAGGGCATAGCACGCATGGAAGAGAGGGAAAAGCAAAAGGGAAAGCACCATGTGCCTGCCGGCCTCCCCCTCCTCCCACCTCGCCTCTCATGCATCCCCCAAGGTCAGGCACAATCTGTCCCTTTGTATCCAGGAAAGAAATAGGACGCAAAGTGTTAGGAATTTCCTAAAACTGTCTCGAATCATGTGCTGTTTAAGTAACTGTCATTTCGCTGCCTGGTTCATTGACACTTGGGTCTTAAATGGTGCTTGTGGAGGAGTAATATTTTCAGCTCTGAAGGGGTAAAGAAAACAGTCTTACAAAATCAAAGCCTTTGAACAGTGATATGCCGAGGAGGAATATGTTGATATGCTTATTTCATGTAAAGTCTGCATTCTCTTTGCATGAAATCAACAAGACGTTAAAATAAGTATTTCGCCAAAGTGCAGCATTTAGAAGAAGTCTATTTTCATAGAAGGAAAAAAGTTAGAACAGATGGTTGAAAGAAAAATTAGTTTAAAGACATCAGAAACAGCTGAATAAACTTTCAGTAGTCCAAGAAAAAAAGAGGCTCAGTCTTCTGGTTTACTCTTATTTTCCTTCTTACATTCCTTAAATGCACTGGAAATGGCCTTCAACTCTTCTAGTACCTCAGCCTTTTTCATTTATTAAGTTTTTTTGGCGCAGATCATAATATTTAACATCATGGGGGGGAATACTGTTAAAACAACACTAGATCTAATGTTATTCTCTGTGCGTTAATTTTAAAGTCATAAACTAGCAGGAACAGAAGACTTCAGATCTGTTATTAGTCTACACCTCATGAATACACCATAACAGAGATGGGAATAAAAAACAGGCTCATCTATTAAAAACAAACAATCAAACCAACCAAAACACACACCCCTACCTCACCCTACCCCCCTCCCCAATGCAAAACACAACAACAACAACAAAAGCCAAAAAAAACCACCTCACTCACTTTCCTTTAACAGGTTCTGTTGCATGTTGTAGCATGCAAATGTATGGCTGTGTGAGAGCTCTTTGCCAGCTTCATGCGATGTTCAGTGCCAGTGGAAAAAACTTTGCTCAAGGTGATGAACTGTCTGATTGATTATACACTGGTCAGAATTTTTTCTTCTGTAAAACCACCTTTTCAATTTAAATACTGGAGAAGGAGGTGCTGGAAACAGCCTTTTATATGTTAAATGGTAATTTTGGCTTCTGGGTGTGCCAGAGACATTAGACAAGCTACTTTCTTCCATGCTACTAGGTCCTATCTGTATCAGTCCCAATCTGTTTTAAGAACTGAAGAGGAGTGTTGGAATAAGACATAGTTTAAAAATTTATTAGAAGTTAGGCAGACCTAACATACATTATGGTTACTAATTTTTTTATGTGGAGGACAGTTCTTTAAATATCAATTTGCATGTGAATCTATAATAATGATACCTATATAATACAATATTAAATGATTTTCTGAAACAAACAGTGAATTATTTAATTTTGTGACAGGAAGATGAAGAACATACATATTTTAATAAATAAAGAATATATTAAATTCGATTGAATGTGAGGCAGAGGTTTGGTAATCCTAAAGTAATTTTATGATTGGAGAGGTCTGAGTCCCAGAGCTACCATGACTGTTTTCAGCAAGAGTAAGGAAACAGAATTCCCATTATTATTAAAAAAATAATTATTTTCAAACAAAATTATCGTCGTGATAAAATATATGTACATATTTAGAAACAAATTTCGGTTCTGTCATGTCAAATAACAGCATAATAGTAGACAGAAATAGTTTAGACTGGTAGTATTATATTAAGACTGTTGCCATATGTAAGTAGTTTGAGTCTCATTGCCACTCAGAAACATCAGCAAGTTACAAACAAGATGATATCTTTTTTATCCTTAGATTTAAAGTGAGAAAATGTGAAGCAAAATTTTCGATTCTCGTACAACTTGTCAGGTATTCCTGGTGGCAGAGCAATATAACTCCAGGATAAAAACTATAATAAGGTTGAATACAATGACTGAAGCCAGAAATATCTTCTTCCTAAATTTTTATAAGAAGTTGACTTTTTACCAAAACAAAAATTGTTGGGAAAAAGAAAATCTTATTTTTTAATTAATATATAAAATATTTTATAAATAGCTAAAAATCAAAGCAAAACCAAAGAAAATAAATAACCCACAGTAACTTCTGCGCAAACAATACATTTGTTAATTTTTTTTTGTTCTTTCACCAGGATGTCAAATTATTTCCAAATGAAATTTGTCACAAATAATTTCTACAGCATTTCCTATGAAAGCTGCTTATGTCTTGCATCAGATCTAACTTTGATCTTTCGTGAAAAAATGTGAAAATTTTGAGCAGCTCTATTTTTAGCCTATAACTTAGGAATATTTTGTCTATTTCCCTTCATATTTCCTATGAAAGCAGTGATTTTGACTGTGTTTTTAGTCTACTAATTTTTAGACCACTATTGGACTTTTTTCTGTTCAATAATAGAATGGAGCCAAAACTGTGTTTATAACCTGTATTGATTAAGAGAGATAAGTAATTCCATGATAAACTTATTTTATTATTAATTTATTCTTGTTTCAGTGGCTGAATGAGATTCATAGTCATATCTTTCCAGAACAGCTTCCAGGACAGGATCCTCAAGGAAGACAAATTTAATTTAGTGGTAGAGAAGCACAAGGAGAGTTGAAAGACCGGAAAAGAAGCCAGCTCATAACAGAACATGATATAGAGAGTCCCTTTTGCAGAAGACTTTGAAAATATGATTCTTCTTAGAAATATCTGAAATTTTCTGAGTGACTTTGTGGATGTTGGTGTACAGACATGAAAAAGCACAATCCAGCTGCTCCTGAATTTTTTTGGTACAATTTGGATGAGGTTCAAATGGAGTCATTGCATCTGTACTTCCCCATGCTATCCTTCAATTTGCATTATGTCATGCATAATATTTGAACTGCCTGAACCAGACCTATATATTATGTGAAACATCCAAGCCACTTGAGTATTGCTACTATAGAGTAGTAATAAAACAACTAGTAGGCCACATCTATGGCTTTATTATCTGACATTTTTAAAGACATATTTTTTCAGCTCCTTCTTAATCACTACCTAAATCTTCAAGTATGCAGAATGGTCAAATAAGACTTAGCTAATATTCTGTTTTCTTTTTATTTTTCTCAAGTAAATTTTTACTGTGGTTCTTGATGGTTTTGATGGGTTTTGAGCAAACTGCTTTGCGAAAACTGTCTCCTTCCCTTTAATTGCACACGTGTCATATTAGAAAAGTGCTTTCTGAATCTGCTGTTTAATTAAAACTACCTTCTACCAACAGCATAAAACTGGAGCTTAAGCCACTAGCCACACCTAGGAGACAGTTTAGGTGAACATGGATTCACTGTCCAGTTCAGTTAATATCCCCTTTGAAGTCATGTAGAGATCATCTGCGTATGTTGTAATAAACCTCTAACATCTGGTTTAACTAAACTTTAAATGTGTCTCACTTGGAACTTCAGATTTAGTTGTGCTTCCCCACTGACTGAATATGTTCTCTTGTTGGGTGAAGTGTCCACCTCTAGACTCAATGACGTCCAGAATCCTCTGGAAGATCTCATGGCAAGTCAAGACATCACATCTCAGATCTCTCTCTGTCCTCATTCCTGAGATGTGGGACCACCACCTAACAGCAAGTCTTTGGAGCTCTGTACTGACTTTTTGTAGATTCACAGCTAACACACATCTTCTCCCAGAAGCCAGGCAGATCCTTCCCTATTTAACCCCTAGCATATAATATATTCACCTTCAGGTTTTGCACAGTTTCTAAATATAATATAGCTCTTAAAAGGCAAAGTGCAAGACATATTAAAAGCCAACAAGCAAACAAGCTGAACACAAATCCTTTCTGTGTCATTCATTCTTTCACTGGAGGCCCATCTGCATAGGGCATTAAGGTCAGGAAAGCAGCTGTGCCCCATCTGAGCTCCTACCCTGGCACTGCTCATCCTGAGCAAGGAACTGTTCTCCATAAACATCCCTCTTTTGTCATTAGTCTCAAATCAGCCCCTGGAGGTGGTCAGGGACAACTATTATATAATCTTTCCAAAGAACTCTTTCACTTGGATGAAATATCTTAATTTTTTAGAGCAAATTAATTATGAGGGCAAAGTATGCAAATCAGAAAATCTTTTTAGATTTATTATTCTGTGCCAGTAGTGTGGGGAATTTTACCACAGACACATATAAAATTGAATAACAAAGATAAAAGTGATAAAAAGCAGTTCCTGCCTCACACTCACATATGCAGCAAGTTCATAACTTCCAACAGGATTCCTGAATTGTTATAAATGGATTCTTCATGTCAACACAAGCATTTGCAAATGTGTTGCTGAACTGGGGTTCACAGGAGATTGGTGAGCAGCAGGGACTGATTCTTCCATAAATTTTAATGCTGACTATAAAATTAAATTTTGTTTATGAAAAGTCAGCTATGCTTTGATACTGTGCTGTGAGACCCTGCTACAAAAATTAAGTGGTCAAAGGCAGGAACAGAATTGCCAACACTTGTGATTTTATTAGGAGAGATATTGCTTTTCCTTAAAAGCCTAGCTCCTGAAGTTATATGATTACAGGAAACTGTCATGTTTCATTCTTTCAGAAGAAATAGTTTCTACCTTTTGTGGTTGTGAAGAAAAGTTGAAAATATAAATCCAATAGACAGGGCTACCAGACGACAAAAAGACACTAGCTTTATTGGTATTTTAAGGAACATGAGGGTTTATGAAGGCCTGAAGTTGGGTTTGGGAACACTGAAATAATGCTATTCAAACAAAGAAGGCAGTGAATAATGATGTGAAAGTAAAATCTAAAGAGTCAGAGTGCTTTCCCTATCATACTAAAGAGAGGAAATAACATGTATAATGAAACTCTCCAGCTTCAAAGCTCATAGATGTTTTTATCCTGGAGTAGTTGTTTGAAAAAATATATCTTTATTTTTGGAGAATGGAGCACGTAATATGGTAGATGAGAGCTGCTAATACACTAATGGAAAGATAAAGCAAGGCTTTAGGTCTACATGTTGGAACTTTTCCTGTTTCTCCAGATAAAACGGAGAGAGATATGCTAAATAATATGAAGCCAAGCTATTGCAGAATTTGCAGGAACTGCTTCCTGTGAAGAATTAAGGTTTAATTAGCTAAAAAGGAAGTGCACAGAGGGGTGATAACTGAGAGTTGGTCACCCTGTCTCTCTGATGAGATTATCCTCTGTACCTCTGAACTTTGTTATCCAAACAACAAGTCCATGGCATGATTTGGTGCCTCCAGTAATCTTGTGCTAATTTTTACTCATGCTGTCTGTCAGGAGACCCTGAATTTTTTGCAGAACATCTCAAGATATGAAGAACTATTGACTGCATTAACTGTGTGTGCAGGAACATTATTATAGACATCAAAAAATAGATATTGGATCCTGATCTGAAGTCCACTGAAATCAACAAATAGCTTTCAGTATTTTGAATCAAGATCTTTGATGACTTTCGCTTAGTTTGTTTTTGTGCCCTTATTTTAAAGTTGGTTTGCCTGATCGCCCCAGGAAGTGCAGCCTTAGGTTTCCTAAAATGGATGAGAGTGTGAAAACAGGATTGGATTTAACTAGCCAATGAAGCACCATATGCAAAGGTCAGAAACATACTCCTTCAAATACAAATATCACTAGCATGCAGGCAGAGCTAAGGACAGACAACAGGTTGCCAGTCTGGGTTCTTTGCTTCCTCCTGGCCTCATGTACTTTCTGGCTGTGACCTGACCTTGCTCTCTGTCTGAGGGAGATTTCACCAATACACCTTTCTACAGAGGTTCAGACACTGACATGTAGCTACCCATGTGTCAACAGATGGGCTCTGCTGCCTATTACAAGTGATGAGACTGGTTGTATCCCACCTGCTGCTTGGCAAACCCGTGTTTTCCACTCAAAATAAGGTGGTAAATGCCACTGCTAAGGTCTCAGAGTGCTCCCAAACTATGTGGTGCACCTTACTGCAAATAGAAAGTGATCTTGCCGGGAGCAAAGCTGCAGTCTCAGGCTCATGGGAAAATCTCACTCTATAAAAAAGTTTAAAAAGTCAAGAATTAACCCTCTTCACTGTCATGGCCTTGATATAGGCAGGTACTTATCTGGTCTCCCAATATGGTGACACTGCATTTTTTAGGGAAGTTATTTAGGGTGAAAATGTGTCAACACTAATTCAGGTATTCTGCAGGATTCAGAGCTGTAGGGAACGAAAGCACATAAAAACTTCCATAAGGTGGTGTGGATGAAAAGAAAGAACAAAATGAGATGATAAAGAGATTTAAGGATGATATGGGATGAGATGGAAGAGGCAGTGAGAGAAGTGGATGAAAAGCAGCTGTAGGGATCTGACTCTCATTTGTCCTTTAGCAACAGTTTAAAAACATCGCTGACTGAGGGACCCCACTGTGCTAAAAGTATTGCACAAGCTCATTGTAATTTTTACAGGCATGCTCTGCCCTGAACCGTTTCTAATCTCAGTTGGTGAGCAAGGGTACAAAGGCACAGAGAAAGGAAGCAGCTTGCCCAAAGTAGGTTAGTAGCAGAAATAAAGATAGGATCCAGATCTCCTGCAGCCAACTGGATGCATCCCATGGAGAAAAGTGTAATCTGCCTCTCAAGCCCGTGGAGAAGCTTCCAGGCAGAAAAATATGTTCAAATAAAAAAGCAAGGGAAAGGAGAAAGTGTGGGCTTGAGGGTCCTAATTGGCATATGTAGGAACATGCCAACTGTCTGTAACTTTCTCCCAGTGGAAAGCTTCAAGGAAATAAACAAGTACAGATGATTTAAACAAAAAACCAAGACTCAGTAGCTGCAACACTCAGAGCCTCTGCTAATGCTGCAGCTCAGTCTTTTTTTCACAGAAAGAAAAAGCACAGCAAAGACAGCACAGACCTCTCACAAGTGTATTATACAGCAAGGACAAAAAGAGGATAAGTATGTTATTCTAAGCTTTAGTGGTTTGGAGGAAATTCTGAACTAGAACATTTCTTTTTAGCTAAAAAAGCACAGATTCATTTCTTCAGATATTTAAGTCTGGGTTTCTTGCTGTTTTACTTCAGCTTCTGTTCCAGGTTGTTTCTGATCCTCGTCTTTTAGCTGTTTAGAGATTTGAGAGACTGAAAAATGGCTCCTGACCATTGAAATTTCAACATGGCTGTGAAAAAACATGATTTAAAAAAAGTGGTTTACCTATTATCAACCAAGGTACAATACTAATAAGCAAAACACATACTTCCATTGTGTTGCATGCCACCATTAAGAGAAGCATGGTAATTTCCTTTAATCTCCACAGAGAAATTGTTAACAATACTGTTAGCATGGCATGAAATAAAAACTTTCAAAAAGAAAGCAAGATTGTCAGTGTACCTGAGGTTTTGTATCCATGTCAAAGGTTTCAAAGCCAAGGAATGGAATTAGGAAGGAAAATCTAAGACAATGGGAAGCTTTATGCAGTGTAATATTACTAGTAAATTTTAAGGCAATGATCCACTTCTTGTACAGGGAGAATATTACTTTTTTTGCTCCAGAAATCTGAAAGCTTTCTGCTGAAAAGACACACAACACCTATGAGTATGAAGTGTGATAGTATTCCTGCATCAGTGCTAAAGGAAGGCAAGCTGAAGTACAGAGATGCTAAAGATTAGGTTCTGTTACCTGCATCTCTGATCTGACTTAAAGGCAGTAGTCATATTCATCATCTTTGGAAACTAGGTTTTGAATAAAAGTGCTCAAAAATGAATGCAAACCCCATACTTTTCAAATGAAAATGTTATTTCTTAAAATGTGGTGCTCTTGAATATGATATGTTAGTGTCAGAGAGGGTCACAGCCCAGACATATAGGCCTCCAGCTTCTTGTGCTAGCCACTCAGGTAGGACATTTTGCCTGTAGACAGGCACTGCTTTGTTTTTCTCAGATTAATTCAATTTCTTATTCTCTTTGCACACAGAAGCTCATCACATACACACTTCTCTAGCAGCTCAGAGAGGAACTTTATTTCACATTTAAATATGTTGGAATTTGGATAATTCATGGTAGCCATTACCTCCCTTAGTGGGAAAAACATTGTCAAAACTCTAAAATCATGAATGATACATGTTACTCTGTCAAACAAATTGAGGCAGAGTAGTTGTATGTGTTTTCGTTTCCAGCACTGGATAGGATCATCTTTAAACTGATGTGTTCCCAGTGAAGATTAGCTCATTATCAGCAAAACTCCAAAAGGTAACTTCTAATAATGAATTCCTTAGCCTCTAAATTGCTCTGGAAATTTATCTGCATGAGATCTTCTTCAGGCAGTAGTGAAGGGAATCATTAGTCTAAACATTAAATCACAGGACAGAGTCTGGTAGCATGAATTCTTGTCTCAAATCCGGTAGTGAGATGCTTTGCTGAATGCAAGCTACTCTCAATTTTTCCAAACATCTGCTCAATTTAGGAGAAGAGAGGAGATTTTCAAACCCAGCTGAAGGGAAATCCACGAAGAGAGTAAGGCCAAGCAAGAGAGCAAAAATGAGACAGTGTGTGCCCACAAACATTGAGCTTGCACTTTGCTGTGCCTGGCACAAGAGGCACCAACTGCTGCCTGTGCACAGACACAACACAATGAGGTAAGTCACCACAGCTGTGCAAAGAGCTCACCCATCCCCAACACACCACCCTTGCATTCCTCCTCTCTTCCCTGTGTTGATCTGAGCCTTGGTACAGCTTTGAGCTGAGCAGCTTCAGTACTCAAGTTCACAAGACGGTGAAAAGGTGTGGTGAATTGCTTAAGCAAATGACCATGACTAAAACCAATCTTTTTTTCCTTTTCTGTCAATCATAAATTTAATGCAGATCAATTCCCTCATCTGGATCACCATACAGCATCACACATGCTTGTGCTAGCACTGGGAGGTTATGGGACAGACGTGTGAAAAAGATACTAGAAGTAGATGACAGTGGTAGCAGTGCTGGTTTATGTTGATCTAAAGTAACTAACAAACAGTTTTATTTTTTTCCCTTTCTGTTTATGCAAGTGTTCAGAAGAACAGCATTCTATACAGTCCATCTGAAGAAAAAAATGACTGGATGATGATTATTGTCATGTTTAAAATGGCTCACTTCCTTTCACTTTGCAACACAAACATTCTCTTTAGAGATTTAATGCGTAAGTGTTTAAGCACCAAATCGTATTGATGAGACCTGTGCTCAAAAATTCACATTCAAAACCTTTACCCTTTGTATTGCTCAATCCATTTATCTGTTTATAAAACAGGGCTGACATTTATCTACACAGAATTTATCTCTACTCTCACAGCCCAGTTGCCTGGAAAAAGCAAAGAGGAGGCTGCCTGCTGATAACACAGCACATATTTTTTACATTAGGACCTATGCATCTGGAATAAGGTTTCTGGAGTTCACAGCTCAGGCTCACTTTGAGGCCGATCTGAACATATTCCACTGAATCAGCCCCTGAAAATGCTGGCTGAGTATGAATGGAACAGATGTTTTAATGGATGCAATATCAGATATTCATTAATAAAGTTCAAGGATCAATTAATGCAGGGGGTGTCCCTAGCTCTGTTTTTGATTATACTCACAGGCCTCTCAAGGGCCTGTAATTAATAAGAAAAAAAAGTGAAAGTGGAAAGGGACAGAGGTGTTGTGGGAGGTGGGTATTGCTTCCTTAGCAAGATGTGGAACTGAGACGGAATCTCCTGTAACTTGAATCTCTGACATCATTTGATTATGCTCGCCACATCTTTTGAGAAGGGCAAGTTTGCAAGGATGTTTCCTGGAAGGATGTCACCCTGACTGCTAGGTTCCAAGTAGGGTGCACAGATCTGGGGGACACAGACACTGCACAAGGGAGGCAGCAGCAAGTACTTGTGGCTTGTCAGGAGAGGCTGATGGTGGCTCTCTGCAATTGACATCTGCTTCTGAAATGGGTGCTGTAGTCACAGTGTCCTGAATACCTGCTTAGCTCCAGAGTTTCTGGGCCAAAATTCCCTACTCGTTTCAATGGTGCAAACATAGTGAAACCACTTAAAAGAATCCTTCCCTCTGCCCAGCGAGCTCCCAAAAGATGGTACTGAAAATTCCACACATAGAAGTATTTTGTCACTGATAGCCTTCACATGGAGAGGCACAGTAAGGACAGGATCTGTCCCTGTGCCAGATCATAAGGTATGCCAGAGAAGGTAAAGTCTCCTACCACTCAGTGCAGTTGCATGTTCTACTTGCTCCTGCAGAATGGTTTCTGCCAGTACAGACAGAACTCTCCCCAAAGAATGTGACAGAAAAAGTCCCCTCAGTACATTCTGGGGTGGATTTATAGAATGTCTTTAATTGCCTCTCTTAGTGCAGCAAATCCACACCATGTCTCAGGAGGCACTTGGGTCACCACAAGATCCCTCCCACCCTCCTGCTTCCCTCCTGCTGCAGCTGTGTCCAGTCCTAGTGGGCCCACCTACAGTGGAGTTTGGGGAAGAACTTTATTTCTCTTATCTTCCTTCATTTTTTAGCCTGAATGAGTCTAATCCAGAACCTAGCAACCGAAGAGCTCGGTCATATAGTTAACTCTTACAGAAGTTTTCACACCATCTTTGCTTGGATGTTTTAGGACCTAACGTAGGTGACACTCAAGGGACTAAGCTGGAGGTCTCAAGTAATCTAAGGTGAATTAGCCCTTACGTGATGGGGTTTGTGAGTATGGTAGAAGCTGTATTAGCTTATTTTTAAATTTAAGTCCACAGTGGTTGGTCTTGATTAGTATGAAACAGGGTTAGCTATACTAGGAAAGCTTCTGAGAAGCTTACCCCTCAACATTTCTTACGTAACAGACAATATTTTTTGTATCCAACAGTCAGGCCAAATAGTACCTGTGGGTAAAGGACACTAAACCAGTGTTCCTTATCTTCTTCTGGACTGGAAGTGGTAGCAGAGTGCTCTGGACTCTTCACAAACACCTTTGTTAAAAGACTGTGCTAAGTGCTGAAATACGGGAGAGAAAATTTGAAAGAAACTGATGCTTGTGAGCATGTCGCTTGCATCTGACCCTGAGTGCATAGTGCAGCTATACATGAGCTGTCTATGAACCTCAAAGCAGAGGAATGCTCACACTAACAAAGCCACAGAGCAAAAGTCATGTTTGAAAATGCCACTGCTTCTTTGATGACATAGTTACCCAGTATGTCCAACCTCTCGGCATGCAAATAAGACATAAGCCACTCACAACAGGGCTGTTCTGCACCTTTTCAGTGCTGAGAGCAGTATGCCCTTGGCTAGAGATGAGGATGCAACAAAATCAGTTTGTTATCATACTGCATTGTACTCACAGGAGGCAGGATGATTGACAAGTGAAAAGCACCATACGATGATGTGCACCAAATGCCAGCTCTGGGTCCCCATCCAAAGTGGCTTTTCTCAAGAAAAAGTACAGTACATCCCAGTATCACCTCACAGGGTACATTTTCTCCCTTCTCTCCTCACAATATTTTAGAGATCTTCAGGGCCACAGCTGCAGAAAAGTCTTGTCTTTTTGGCAAGTGTGCAGGATGGTCGAGCATATCAAATGAGCTTTCTAAGTTTGATTGATAATGACAACAAGTCTAAGGCAATCACATATAAAATTCTCTTTTCTCTCAGATGTTGTTGGACGAGTGCTGGCACAGCCGCCTTCCCTCACAAACATTTCAGATACTGTTTCTTATTTTTTGGCTAGAGCTTTCAGTAAGACTTGGAAAAAGACCAAGATTTATCATGGGTCTGGGTTACTTTTTCTTTTTTTCCTTTTTTATCCTTATTCTCCTCAGACAAAACACTGCTTGATTCACTTAAAAAAATCATCCTCTAACCCTGTTCTCACTTTCCGTTCTCACTGAGGGTTTGGGGTGAGGTCAGGAATGCTCCGAAGCGGCACCTTTGCAGACAGCGTGTTAATGACACAAGGGTCACATTCATTTCACTTACACCTTGGCTAATGGACTTTTTACAGAGTACATACACATACACACACAGCTTGCTGTGTCTCCATAAATAAAATCTCCTCTGAGCACAGGGTTATACCTTTATGGGACTTTTATGAAGTGGCATTGTTCAGTGAACTTCACATAAGTACATGTCAACATTATGTCTGGGCCACTGTGGTACAGCTAGGAGCTGGAAATGAACGTTTCCAAACATCAGGAGTGTTCACCAGTGGTGTTCTGAAGCAGGCATTTTGCCAACAGTGGAAGTGCATACGGTGATGGGGTTGGGAGGGAGCTGGAGTATGGTCATGACCCAAACCCAAATACCTTTATGTCAGAATGCATGTTTAGATCCAAAGTTCTGTTTTAGTGCATTACTGAAACACGAAAGCTATCCAAGGAAGAGAAATCTGACACTGAACTTTCCTTATATGTGTAGGGTGTCCTGGACTGTGGCATGGTTCAGGTTAATGCCTAGATCAAACACCTCTGAGTCACAGTGACCTACATTTTGTGGTTCAAACAGCTTTCCCCTCCAGCCACTTCCCAATGTGGTTTGAACTGAGGCAATCCCTGTTTTTTCTCTCCCAGACATACCAGTCTGCCTAAGAATATCACCAAATATGCCCCTTGCATCTCCCTTGAGTCCCAAGAAGAAATTCTTGTATGAAGGCTCAGGTGGACAGTGATGACATACCTACCAAACATGACCACATTGTAACAAGTTGATGCTCACACTAGCTGCAGCCCACCCAGCCCACCCATCACTAGTGAGGAACCTTGTGGTTGTATGGGAATCAGCCTGGGCTATACAATAACCAGGACCCTCAGGAGCTGTTTGGCTGTTAAAAGCCATGTCACTGCAGCTTCATTCATTAAGCATACATGTCTCAGTAATGCAGAAGATGGGAAATAACAGTTTTCGAAAGGTGGTCCAAGAAAAGGCTTATGGTCACATTTCCAGCTATTTACCTTTCACAAAGTAATAAACATATCACACAAAGGGGAAAAGCAGAAATGGTTTTTAGGTTATTCATTTTCAAGAAAATCAGAAACCTAATCTTGGCTCTTTCTTTTTCTCAGGTGCTCTCCCAAGTATGACTATTTTATCTGTAAGAGCAGTTTGTTGAAAACCCCCATTTATCATCCATGTCTGTGTTTCTTCTTTTCATAAATAAATAAGATGTCAATGACCCTCTCTTCTCCTCAGTTTCCTGGTTTCCAGTCATCCCAAAGCCATCAACTGTTCAGCTCAGCTGAAAACTGCCCATAGCTTTCTACTGCAACATATAACTCATTTCCCAACTCACTAAAAATAAGTTGTACTTTTTTTCTCCACTGAAACCTGTACAAAAGAGCCAAAGCCTTAACAAATCTGCAGCAGAAGAGCTATGGCTTTTTACGACCATGACCTTAAGTGACCATGTTCATTTACTCCTCTTGCTGGCTCCATGCCCAATCCCACTTGCATGATCCACACAATGAGTCCAAGTTGTCCAAAGCAGACAGGAGGAGTTTCCAATTGCTGTTGTGTAATCAGGCTCAGTAAATGACAGCAGCCTTCAGTAGTAAATGTAGTGCTGTTGGGGGTAAGGCAGGAGTGAGGAGTCATAGGAAGAGGAGAGAAAAGAAAGGAAAGTCACACAGAAACTGCCTCAATAGTTGCAGAACTTTCCTCCCCTGGATTGAGAGCAATAAGCAAAGCATCTGATTAGCGTTACTCAGGTGCACACCTACCTTTTCCCCTTCTTTTCTTGCTGATGCATTTTAGTGTGTGAGCACAGATGTCGCAGCTCGCTGCAGGACAGGAGCATGTCCCAGGTGGCCTTGGTTCTTGTCTCAGCCATGGAGGCTGGGAGGCAAGGCCTGAAGAGACTGTGAAAGTATGGGGCAGCAAGGCAGCGTAGCTGACCCCATGGGAAGACATAAGCTCTTTCTACTGTTACGTGACTGCTTAGAATAGCCTGCTCCTTCAGTCTCCTGGGTCAAAGAGGGATGTCCTTTCCCTGTAGAGTGGATTGTGTATCCATCAACCATCCCCAAGGCAAGGAGTAGGTGCCATCTCTTCCTAAGAGCAGTAGGGAGGCTCTATGCATCAATGGCACAATTGACATATCTTTGGTAAAGAGAAGCACAGGTTAGACACACCTTTTAAATACAGTCACCTGTAGGCTGCACACTGAACTTGAAGGGGATATGTGTTACACTTCAGTGCCTGCTCCTGCTTTTTTCTGCCAAGCTGACTAGGGTGGGAGTCATGGACAGCATCTGACCTCCAGCTGGTTACCAAACAGGATTCACTGATGTTTCTATTAATGATCAGGAAATGTCTGAATAGTATTAGGCTTCAGAGTCAATGCTTTGGCCTGACCAGTCTACTAGGAACTACCAGAAAACAGACCAAATAGTGGAAAATATGAATGTATTTTAAAAGACTTATGCAAAAAATGGGAACATGGCAATTTTAATTCACATTTAGTTGTAAATGAAGCTTATTTGTAATAAATTATAAGTTATAAAGTTATAAATAAATTACAAAGTGCAACTTGCCCCAGATCCCACAGATCTTAGAGAAAGGGCAGGAGACAACCATACTGGGCAGTAAAATAGCAAGCTGAGGACCCCAGGCCTGTGTAGTTCACTCCTGCAGTTCACCTGTGGAAGCCTTTCTTCCTTTCCTTCTTTTCTTCCTTTCTTCCTTCCTTCCTTTTACACCACAATTTTCCCCTCTCATGTCTGCTCTTCTTTTCCTGTTTTCTCCCTCCTCGTGTAACACCTGTGCTGGAAAAAATAATGTTCTGACCTTTCCACAGCTCCAAAAGGAATTATTTAATCAAAATATTGTAAAAATTGTTAATGTAAACAGGAAGAGAAGCTTTTAATTAGACATAGGAGAAAAAGCAGATTAGCCCCAGGATCTCTTGTGTGGAGATCATTGGGCCATTACGGCAGCTATTTTCCTGATGTCTGCATGGACCGAAGCCAGCTACTTTTTGCTCCTGCTGAAGAATCAGGTTAATCAAAACGATGACAGCCAAATGGACAGAGAGCAGGATTCATCCAGGCGTCTTTGTCTAAACTCCAGATGGAATTAGGAAGTTAAAGCACAGACAGCATGTCCAGGATGGCCGGGCCCTCATGTGACAAGCCCTGTCTAAAAATCGTTCCCATTAATTTGCAACTGTCAATCACCTCAGCATTCTGCTCGGAAACAATGGCTGGCCCCGGATCACAGCTTCTCCCCATCTCCTCGCACCAGCACAGCAGAGAATTAGGGATTTTTATATTTTTTTCTTGATTAGTAAAGACTTCTTGGTGCAGTGCAACTGACTTGGAGCAAAAGAATAAGCTGTTTTAAGGCCAAGGAACACTTTATACAGACACACCTCCCCCACCCGCTAATAAAAAACTAAAACAATTCAATGGATTACATTTAGTGGTTGCATTTGGTCCCTGTGAATAACACATTTTTCAGCTTGGCAGCTAAATAAAAAAAAAAAAAAAATGAGCAGGAGGGTTCAAGTTGGTTTGAAGCGAAGTTAAAAGCAATGGAAACAAAAACCAAGATTCACCGCCCCAGTGGAGAAGGAGACAGTGGCATCTCTGTTTCACCCAGTAGCTCATGGGTTGCTGCCCTTGCCCAGGGTGACCTTACCCACAGAAGGGTTGAACGTGGATTCCAGTCACTGCTTCGGTGATTATAAGGAGAAGCATCACAAGGCGAAATTGATAATATCTTTCCTCAGCTGTCCATAACCTGCTGCTGTCTGCATTTTCTTGGAGGGGGGGTAGTAGCTTCATTCAAAGTCAAACACATAAAGGAGGGAATAAAGCATGGTCTCATTCTGGTTTTGGAGGGTGCCCTGAATATGAAGAGACAGGTCAGATAGGAGATGACAGCAAGTTATTCTGCAGTTTTGTGTCTTGATCATTCATATTGTCTGGGAGAAAACAGCACAGAAAATTTGGCCCAAATTCCAATATAGCTTTGGGATGATTAAAAGTATATAACTGAAGGCACATTTACTGTTATCAACAAAAATAATCCCTTGTACTTTTGCTCGTATAAATGTCATGACAATTGAAATTGTATCAGATTTCCTATGCAGATAATTCAAATTTCTTTTGTGCAGCCCAGATTACCAGTGTTTTGAATCTAATGCAAGACTCAAGCACATTTGTGAAATAAAATCACATGAATTTAAAATATGCATAAACCTAAATAAAAAGATACAGGAGGAATTTTGAAAAGTCAGGAGGTATTATTTGAAATGGTAAACTTTTTTTTAGATATTTAAAATAGTATTTTAAAAGAAGAAAAAAAAAAGTCAGACTAAGAATTTCAAATTGATGTCAAACAAGGTTTTTTAGTTAGTTTTGTGTTATTTTGTTTTTTAAAGTTCTAAGAGTTTCTATTTCAGTTCCTCCTGAACTGAGGATCTTCCTCCAGTTTTTCAGTTCAGCAACCAAACTGAAAACCCTTCTTCTCCCCAGTTCTTAATATAACTAACACAATATAATTTGTTGCTTGAGATTGTTTTCCTGAGTATACTACTCCTCTATCTGGGTGACACAGCCTGAAGACATAAAGTGAGAGTCAGTAGCCATTTCACTTCCCGCACTCAGGCTGAGTCATTGCCCTACACACGCTTTGCCTTTTCTGTTTGCCTGTCTGAAAATGCATACACACAATATCTAACACATGTATGACACAGGATGACATCATATGCTATTTTAAAGAATCATACAGTAAAGATCAACTGTCATATACCACATGAAACAGATGTTACTTGTAGATCCGTATTACTCCCTATTATTTAGGCTTTACCCATGAAGTTTGTTGTCATAGGAAGAAGAAACTGTTAGCTACAGGAGATTTAGGACAAAACAACACCCTCTCACAACCAATATTTTGCTAAGAGTATAAGAGAAAAAAGGGGAAATAAAGCGGATAAAAAAGAAGGATGAGGGAGTTGAAAAATTACATTACTTTGCTCCTGGGGAACGGAGCTTTTGAAAATGAATACAGTCATTAACCATCTGGCTTGCTAAATAGTTAGCAAAAAGTTCCTCTGAAAGGGTTGGCTTTACATTCATAACAACAGTTTATTGGTCCATTGGCACCAGCATGCCTAAACACAAGGGAAAGTCAATACTGTATCATAGCATCGCCTAGCTAACACCTGGAATATATTCTCTGGAGTGAAAACAGCAGGGAACTGACCAGAAATAACCTCTCTCATATTATTCCTTCAATTAGACCAAAACAAGTTTCCCTTTGAAAACTTAATAATAAACACTGCAGGTCATTCACTTGTTAGGAGCCCCTTTGGGAAAGCTGAGCAGATGGGTCCCCTTATCTAGCCCCCTCGCTGTCACAGAGACAACAGCCGCAAATCAGGACAGATATTGATTTTAATTGGAACCAACAGCATCTACATACCGTCTTAATATTCACATCTTCCTGGAAAAAAAATACATCTTTTTAAAAGATTGGTTTGTTTTGTCCTGTCAGGTTGATTAGACAGAATGAGGTAATTCTTTGCAAGATGAACAATTATGCCATTTTTCAGGTTCACTGCTTAAGTAGATACACACAGCAAATCCCCAGGCAAACCAGAGGTCCATTTCAGAGCCTTTGTACATACAAGCTGCACAGATTAAAACATTGTTCATCCAAGCTGAGGCAGTTATATTCTCATTATCAAACAGATTTGAGGTGTCGTCAGGGTCTTTTCAGTGGTTTTCACTGAGGCATAAGTATTCCTTAGCCGTGGAGAGAACTAACAAGTCGAAGTGAACATCTACTTAAAATCAAATTATCTGGGACATTTTCACCACCCCCAGGGTAAAAGCGGCTCTCCTCAAAAATCTTGTAAATTCATCAAGCCTGCTATTCCCTGAAGAACCTCAGATGCTTTGCTATTTGCCTTTAACAGACACAAGGAAGCTCTTCCCTCCCTGCCCCCCCACCATGCAAATCTCTTTCCCATACGGCATGTTAATTCCCACAAGGGAGGTGAGATGAACAGGTGCCATTGGTTCTTGACTTAATTGCTGCGAAAAGTAGAGCACTAATAACGAGCTGTTGACTAGAGGCAGTTTCCATCCTGGCAAAGGAGCCCTGCCAATCTGGGGGGGCGTCAGCCAGCCAGTGGCACTGTCAGCCGGCTGGCTGCTGCAACTGCAGGGGTGGGCAGATTGCGGTCTTGGCAGTGGGCCAGCCCACATAAACCTTGCAGGGCTGTCGTTAGTCATTGACATTAGTGTCGTCCTTCTGAAGGGGCAGATAACGTCACCCTCCCTCCTCTCGGGAACTCGCTAGGGGAGTCATCTCAGGGGACCTCTACAGACCCTGCAACAACACAAGTGGTCGCATGAAGAGGACCAGACTCCTGCCTATGCATATCACTGTGGAGGCCTTAATGGGGAACAAATTAGACTGAGGAACAATTAGACATTGCAGTAGGAGGCTAGGGTGCAAACGGAGGGATCGCACAGGGCTCTCATCAGCTCCTTCACTGTGGGGCAAAGTACTCTCACAACAGGCTGGAGGCAATGTAGTCTGTTTTTACCCTATCTCTGCATCCTCCATGCATCGACGACCACATCTGGGCCTTTTTGTGTATACAACCCAGGGAAAAGCATACGCAGGGAGCCCAGACACAGACACCTGTATGCTCCGTATTCCACAGCTCACAGACTTGTACTGCAGAAGTAGGAGGGTATGTGCTGCACCTCCTCAAAGGGGAGTGCTGCCTCCCATGTGCTGGGCAGCTCCAGGAGAAATTCTTCCTCCATGAGAAGCATCCTCTCTTGGCAGCATAATAGCCTCTCAAGGGAAATGGTATAACCCATGGCTTGAATCATTTAAAACTAGACTATAGCAAGTGCCAGCAGGGTAGATAATAATCATGTGGGGGATGTGGGGTTTGGGAGGCAGGACTACTGTCCATCTCTGACATCTGTGCTCCTGTGATTGATGAAATCCCCAGCAACAGCTGTCCTTTTGGCTAAGACTCAACAAATCCAAGGGTTATTAGAGCTTTTTGCAGGGCTGATGGGGAGTGCAGAGATGCAGTGGATCTCTTGCATCTTGAAAATTGTGCAGCACACTCAGATCACTTCTCCCTTTCACTACCTGATATGCCTTTTAATTTACCCTCATGCCACTCATCTCCAATCCCCCTGCCAGACTGCCCTGTCAGCTTGGCAAGCTTTGTTTCTTCAAGTGCGTGCTTACTCTGCATGCAGGTTTTCCCAAGCTCTCACTGCTTCTGTTAAAAGCCCCCCTGGAGACAAACTACAAGGCTAACACTAATTACCATAATAATTTGTTAGAGCATTGCTTTGATCTTTTCTCACCTACCAAGTCAATCCTGTCCTACTTCATCTCTAAAAGTGTTAGATGTGATTACATAACTAATTAACACAGGAGATTGAATTTTAAAGAATGTATGACAGTAATTCAATAGAAGTTTTGATCTCTTGATAAACAAGGAAGTGGGCAGACTTGTCACTTCCCAGGAGACTTGTAGCAGGCCAGTTATAGCCAGAAATCTAGTGTATAATATGAATGACTTAGAACAACACTGCTAAGCCAACAGAACGTACTGTTCCCCC